>NC_092062.1:10405000-10705000 GCF_039877785.1 Chaetodon trifascialis
GGCCCTCCAGCAGCAGCAGATACATCAGTTGCAGCTGATAGAACAAATACGCAGTCAGGTGGCTCTGATGAACAGACAGTCTGCCTCACAGCCTGCTCTCAACCACCATCACAGCAATGCTGCTGGAAACCAGGGGCCTGTATCCTCCTGTGTCCCCCCTGTCGCAAGTCAGCTTCAACTACACAGCTTCATCACTCCCCCTGTCCATCAGCTGCCTGTTAGGTTGCCAGCCACTCTCAATGGTCAAGGCCCTTCACCCCTGACCTCAGCAATAGAAGGGTCTCTCTCTCAAACACCACAGAGTGGCAGTCAGCAGTCTAATGCCTCAATCCCCAACACATCCTCGAATAACTCTGCCTTTCCCCCACCCAGTGTTACTGGATTGTCCTCTCTACTTCCCTCTTGCTCATCCTCAGTCACAAACAACATTAGCACTAGTAGTAGTGTAACAGGAGGCGGTGGCATCAGCAGCAGCTCAGCTCTTCCCAGGAACTCCACCACCCCTCCCTCACTCAGCCACAGCAGCCTCCTGAGCTCTGCCTCCAGTCTACCACTGATACCTCACAGCTCGTCCAGCAGCGTTATCTTCCCCAACCCACTGGCCAGCATAGCAGCCACAGCCAATGCCCTCGACCCCCTCTCGGCTCTGATGAAGCACCGCAAGGGGAAGCCCCCAAATGTGTCTGTGTTTGACACTAAGCCCAGCTCCGAGGACCCCTTCTTCAAACATAAGTGTCGGTTCTGTGCCAAGGTGTTTGGCAGTGACAGCGCCCTACAGATCCACCTGCGCTCCCACACTGGAGAAAGGCCCTATAAATGCAACATATGTGGCAACCGTTTCTCCACCAAGGGAAATCTGAAAGTACACTTCCAGAGGCACAAAGAGAAATACCCACATATTCAGATGAACCCGTACCCTGTGCCAGAGTACCTGGACAATGTGCCCACAAGCTCAGGCATCCCATATGGAATGTCTTTGCCCCCAGAAAAACCTGTAACCACATGGCTTGACAGCAAACCTGTCCTCCCCACGGTCCCCACCTCAGTTGGGCTCCAGCTGCCCCCCACGCTGCCCAGTATGATGGGAGGGTTTGGTGAGTCTCCAAGCCTCACTCCGCTCAACAGGTCCCCTCAGAGGCCATCTCCACCATCAAGCGAGTGTGCATCTTTGTCCCCTAATATCATCACTGACTCTGGCATGACCACTACTTCACCCTCCCCAAAACCCATCCTAGGGAGTGATGCACCTCCCCTCTTGAAACCTGAAGGTGTTCTGCTGCCCCCAAGCTGCTCTACTAGGCCAGGAGAGAACACCACCACCACAACCACAGTAACTCAAGTGGTCCTTTCCTCTACTGTTACTTCTACCACATCGTCCAGTAGTGGCCAGGTCACTGAAGCCATCACTAGCCCCAACTCTGTTTCTAATCCTGTTTCCCATCCTGTCCTTCCCATGCTCTCAGACCAGTTTAAGGCCAAGTTTCCTTTTGGAGGCCTCCTAGACTCTATGCAAACCTCAGAGACATCAAAGTTGCAGCAGCTTGTTGAGAATATTGACAAGAAGATGACTGACCCAAACCAGTGTGTCATCTGTCATCGCGTTCTGAGCTGCCAGAGTGCTCTCAAGATGCACTACCGCATCCACACTGGCGAGAGGCCTTTCAAATGTAAGATATGTGGTCGAGCATTCACCACCAAGGGAAACCTGAAAACACACTTTGGTGTCCATAGATCCAAACCCCCACTTAGGGTCCAGCACTCCTGCCCTATATGTCAGAAGAAGTTCACTAATGCTGTTGTCTTGCAACAGCATATCCGTATGCACATGGGTGGGCAGATCCCCAACACCCCAGTCCCTGAAAGCCTGCAGGAGATGGACACTGACCTCTCCTATGACGAGAAGAGTTTAGATGCGATGAGTAATTATGATGATGACCTTCTGGATGAAATGGAGCAGGCTATGGAAGATGAAGTTGACTTAAAAGAGGTAGACGATGACCCATCTAAACCATATTCACCCGGGAGCTCCCCACCAACTTCCATCATCTCCAGCATTGCTGCAATGGAGAACCAGATGAAGATGATTGACTCCACTGCCAACATGACCCGTTCATTTGGTCAAAAGCTTGTGCAGAATGGCAGCAGCTTTGGAGGAGAGACCGACTGCTTTGCCACTGATTCCCTGTCTGTAGTGGGGGATGCTGAAGGTCAAAGCTTGGGGAGCCCTGCTTTGTCTGAGTCTTCTGGCTCTATGCAGCATTTGTCCCCAGCTCACAGCCATTCTGAGAGCCAGCTATCCAAGTCCCCAGCTACACTCAACAATAATAACAACAGCAGTGCAATGACAGCAGAGGATGGCCAGGAGAACAATACAGCTGGCTTGGCAACAGTGAAGTCGGAAAAATCAGAGACCCCCTCTCCACTTTCGGCAACGGAAGGCACTGGGGCCCTTGACCTGACTGCCACTCAACCTGGCAGGCACTTTATCAAGGAGGAGAGCCACTTCAACATGCTATTTATAAATAGAGATCGAGGTGTGTATATGCAAAATCAACAAAAACTGCTTTACATAAAGTGAATTAAATATCTATACAGATTTAGTTATTACAAAAAAAATGTATTCACAATGATATCTGCTCTGTATATGGCTCAGTATGTTGTATATTGAAATATATGATTAAAAATATGACATGATAAGATATGATATATAGATAGCCAGAGAGGAAGCATATACATATATATAATTTTACTAATTAGTAAATAAACGAATAAAAGTCATGTTAACTGTTAATGTTAACTGTCTTGTTAATTAATGCAGCGGGGCTTGAACAGGGAAGGATAATTTGTATGTTTTCAAGTCTGACAAATTCAAGCAATCTCTTTGCCTCATATGGGCCTTGCAGTTTGCAAAATTACCCAGCAGTTTTAATATCATCATTCTAATTTTAATTTCACCTCTTCTTTCTCAGGGCTGAGCACTCCTAATTTGGCTAGCACTGCATCAAACATGATCAAAATGGAAATGAACGGACATGGGAAGTCTCTGAGCGACAACTCTCACCTGCCTGTGGGCATCCAGGTTCCCGCTGCAGCACCGCAGACCAACATGAGTCCCAGCATTAATCCTATGTTGGCTCCCCCGCCTCCACGACGCACTCCTAAGCAGCACAACTGCCACTCATGTGGGAAGAATTTTTCCTCTGCCAGCGCTCTGCAAATCCATGAGCGCACACACACTGGGGAAAAACCTTTTGCTTGCTCTATTTGTGGAAGGGCTTTCACCACAAAGGGCAATCTGAAGGTATGAGTCACTTTAATATAGCATTAATTAAAATTTTACGAAAATGAGGTTATTATGGTTCCAAAGATGCATGTTATGTGAAATGCTCTGGGATCATTTCCAGCCAGAGCTTTGGAGAACTGTATGTTCCCCCCATTGTCCCCTCACTTTTTAGATTTATACATTTTAAGTCAGTCCGTGTCATATGTACACATACACACAAGTACACATATATTCAGAACTAAATGGACTCAAATGGAAAAAAAAAAGTTTCTACAAAGATATCCCTTTGTAAGTAAACTGAAATGTATGGCTTCTATCTAATACCTAAGAACCTTTTTGTGATATCTGTTCATTTTATTTCCAACAGTTTCAACATGAACCTTAATAGAAAATTCTAGTGTATCACAAAGTGTTTGTTTTTACGTTGACCATTCCCATCCATTAAATGTTTGTTTTGTATGTAGTATTTGCCTTGGACGTAGTATTTATGAGTTATAACGACATACTCATGATGTTTCTTTTTATTGTCTTGCTAATTTTAGGTTCACATGGGAACACACATGTGGAACAACGCTCCAGCCCGAAGGGGTCGGCGACTGTCTGTGGAGAATCCCATGGCCCTGCTGGGCGGGGATGCCATGAAGTTCAGCGAGATGTTCCAGAAGGATCTGGCAGCTCGGGCCATGAACGTCGACCCAGGCTTCTGGAACCAGTACGCAGCCGCCATCACCAACGGGCTGGCCATGAAGAACAATGAGATCTCTGTGATCCAGAATGGAGGCATCACCCAGCTGCCTGTCAGCCTCGGCGGTGCAGGAATCACTTCTTTGGGAGCCATGCCGGGAGGAATGGACCGTGTTCACACTGGCAGCAGCCCTCCCATGACGGGTATGGAGAAGGCTGGTCTGGATGTTGGGGCCAGCCGCCCCTTCTCCAGATTTATGGAGGAGAACAAAGAGATTGGGATCAATTAAAAAGACTTTTCTGTATTATTCCAAGGTAGGCATTTGGCAAAGACTAAGAGTCTAACAACATGGAAAGAAACGGCTGATCCAGTCTGAACTCATGCGTACTATATTATGTACAGATTAAATATTTTTTGTTTGGTTTTGGAAATATAGTATTTAGTATTGATTAGAGGTCTTTGCCTTTCACTCATCCCCTCCTCACTTGATATTTCGCCTATACGAAGAATACTTTGTCTCTTGTTTGAGAATATGTCGTCTTGCAAGATTTGCATGGTACTTATTGGTTTTTATCAGTATGTTTGACTGCTTTTATGAATTCCTTTGAAAACCAGGATCCTGCCTCATTTACGATGGGCAAACATCTTGTCTGGACTGGACTAAAACAGAAAAGAAGAGAGATTTGTTAAAAGACAGTCTGGCCTTTGTCTGGCAACCCTGTTTATGATTGCTCTTTTAAATATAAAAGGGCCATAGACAGACTGAAGAAAAGACTGAAGTATAGTGTTTCTGTGCTCGCCTGATTTTTTTTTCTCATGAACTAGAAAACTTGAAAAAAATAATGTTTGAACTATTTTAATCTTTACATTTAGTCTCCCAGCATTGTCTTATAATATTGTCCTGTGTCTTTAGTATTTATGATATTGACAAAAAAGCGGGTATACAAAAATATATTTAATGGCCCAAGCATTTTATTGATCCATTTTTTTTCTAAACTGCAGGCTTCACTGATGAATATCTCTTTCAATAAAGACAATATGTCGTTTGAGTTGAACAACGGAAAAAATGGTAGGTTTTATTTGGATATCTGTTGAAACTATGTGTATCTCGTTACACGGTAAAGAGGCGAGAGATATCCGAAGCTGCTATGACCACAACCCTGCTTTTAACCTTTGTAAAAAGAGAAAAGAAGTGATCCTTTTGAAGAAATATCTATGTATAGAAATACAGACAAATCTAAAACAGGTATGCATATTTTGTATCACATAAAAATAGACATCATGAGTTGAGAGTATTTGTCATGTTTGTGAATGCACTTTTTAAAAACGAGACGTTTTGTCTGTGAGTTACCGTTAACCTTTTGACTGAGCTATCTATCACATGCTGTTTTCATTGTTTTCAGCGTACCACTCCTACAATTTGCAGAGTCGGTTCTCTGTTATTGCATCTGTGCTACTTGTCAGAGTGCAAACTCATCATTCAATCAAAACCTTCTTAAATAAAAAAAGAGAACAGGTGTGTGTTTGGATTGTTTCCTTATCTGCATCACGTCTACCCTTTCTCTGTCACCCTTTTATTTCCATAAATTAAAATAGGAATTTCAGATACATACAATCAAATCAATGTCTGTTTGTTATCATTATGATTGTTATTTAAATTTCTCTGAATACTTATTTAGAGAATTATTCAATATGCTGGAGCTCAAAAGATTCAGTCAGAAGGAAAAAAAAAGATAAAGGCAGGATATCTTGTCTCGTACTGTGGGCCTAACTGACCACCAAAGCATCGAACTGATTTTGAAAAGTAAAATTAAATACAAATATTTTAAAATCATTATGCAAACAGCATAATACAATATTAATACCACACAATTAATTAGCAAAAAATTAATAGATACATTTAGAAACCAGGTGGTTTTACTTCATTGATCCTGGAAAATGATTGCCTGCTTAGAAAAGAAATCTTCTCTTTTGCATCACATTTCTTTTTTAACCTTAGTTCCCAAATATTTTATGGTGGCTTGGGAAAAATAGCCTCCAAAAATGCTTTTTTTTATTATTGTTGTTTTGGATTGAGCTTTAATGTGTGAAAAAAGTTGTTGAATAACTCGTATTTACTTTGAATTATTACTCTATCTCTCTCTCTATCTCTCTCTCTCTGTGTGTGTGTGTGTGTGTGTGTGTGTGTTCTCCTGTATAGATATATATCAGTATATACATTATATATAGAAAAAAAAAATCACACATTTTGCAGTTGTAGCTGATGTTGGCGTTTCTTTACATCCTGGACATCCACTGATCTGTGCATGTAATGAAACATATCAGAACCATAATAAAAAATACTAATTAGTCAGATACTAATTACTGCAAGAATGCTAATAGTATATACAAAAGTACTTTATTATGAAAATGTATTGCTTTCCTGGAATATGCTGAAGAGCTTATCCCAGGTGAAATCTGTTGTCCTTCATGGATTTTGTTTATTGAATCTATAACAATGACAAAAACTTAAATTCCCTTCCTTATATTTTGTACATTTGGTGTGTGGAGAGTCATGATATTGATCATCATTTTCATATTGTAATATGATAAAAAATGAATAACTACACGGCAGGAATAAATGTTCAGTTGAACTACATGCTGAAACAAAACCGTAATACCTTTAAACTGTGTGGCTGTTGTGCTATGGAATAGTAGATTAAGAAATCACATGTTAACGTGTGAGACAACCTGTGTTTGTCCAGCAGTGTGTCAAAGCATTTCACTTCATAACTAAGACGGCTTCCTGTGCTGAAGTGGCAGCGCAGACGTGTGAAACTGCGTCTGGGTAGTGGTGTATGCCTCGTGGATTCAGTGAAATCGTGTGTGTGTGTGTGTGTGTGTGTGTGTGTGTGTGAACTGTAAAGCGATGGCAGCTTCCTCCCAGCATTCAGCCCCCCTGGTGCAGCACGCTTGACACATGGTCCACATGTGGCACACACACACACACACACACACACACACACACACACACACACACACACACACACACACACACACACACACACACACACACAATTCACACTCCCACACAAATACCCATGTTCTCACTTTCTTGTACATAAAAAAGACAAAGCAAAATTACACCAAATATTCTTAGAGATGAAAAAAACAAAACAAAACAGAACAAAAAACCAAAACATACCTGCTGTGGAGAACACGCAGCCACATCAGGTGCAAGATGAAAGTTAATGTTAACTTTAATCACTGAGAACAAAAGAGTTTTTCAGTGCTTATCTGTGGCAACTGGACTGGCAGATGTGATCCACTTGACTAAAGCCCTGATCGAGAATTCCACACTATAGAAAGTAAGACTACTTTAAACTCGTTTTCATGTCAGTCTGCACAACATGGCAATAAATCATGCTCGGAGGCCAAAATTAAACAGTTGAAGCCTCTCCAGGACAACAAACCTGAAGATCTGATTTCAAAATGTCCTCTGCGTTCACCCATCCTGTCAGTTCAAATGAAAGCCTGTAGGGTTTTGACCAGGGGTTTCAGAGGGGCTGACGTGTTTGAGCTACAGCTATTAGATATAATTACCTGAACCACTCCAGAAACCTTAACACAGCAAAAAATGGAATAATATATATTAGGAGACAATGCATTATCATGGCAACAATGTACTCCTATTGCAAAGCCACTAGGCCAACCGGCAAATTATCCACTGCAGCTTAAGTGATGATTGGTCCATCAAAGTCTAGCTTACATCAGCTTTCACCACTGAGCCATAAGTATGTCTTTTTCTGTTATTTTTCTCCCGACTTTCATGCACACACACACATATTAGTTTTCATGTTGGTGAATCAGAGTTAATTCTGCCCTCGGGAGCTCTTGGGGTTGATTCGGTAATGCGCGCTACCGTTTATGAACCCATTGTTTGACACTGCACTGTCAGCTGATCACGCAGGCTTAGTCAGTGGAATTGTCGAGTAATGAAGAAATTTCACACTGACTGTTATTCTCTATGAAGGCGCTTATTTTGCTCATATTTGAATGGAAACAAAATACATTCCACTCATTCTCCGACTCATGCGCACGCATTTAGTAAAGGATTTTGCAGACAGCCAGTATACGTGCATGTAAAGACTGTTGTTGTTGACACTCTAAATGGCAATTCTTCTCAAATTTATAATATAATTCAATAGGCTGTTGCTGTTCATAGAAGTCCTCTGTGAAGGAGGGCTGTTTTACCTCAAGTGATTTCAATTATGATGCCTTTCCAGCTCAATGTGGGGTTAAATGAGGTTTTAAATATGACACTGCTGCATTGTTATTCCCATAACAAGTCTTCAGCGTGTTACCCAGATTTTTTTTTTCCACTGAGTAATACATTACAATGGAATGTCTGACTTGCAAGTGTAATTTCATTTTACTGTCAAAAACAGAATGTTTATGAGCAACCAGGGGATCGCAGACAGGGAATTATTTGAGGTGTATCCGTTTAAGAGGATTTTAACAAGTATAATTTTAGAGTGGGTTACAATTCTACTGTAATTGTCTAAAAGTAGACGTGCCTTTGCATTTCTCTTGGATATTTTTTTCTTTCCTTGAAATGTAGCAGCTTTCCTCTTTGTTCAGCACACACAGCAAATTGCTTGGCCTTTCTTGTTTTATCTGCACTTCACTTGTGTTTGTGTGCTATCTGTTTGAAGTGAATATGTGTGACATTTGGGCATGGCACAGTGTGAACAGACAGGCCATCATTGGGACGGGGCTGTCGGCTGTTTGTTTAATGCCCTGCCTACTGTGAAAGTCTCCCTGAAACAGGCGCAGTAAATATCCCCATTGATCCAGAGGCAGGGGGCCCTACGATGATGTAGTGGCGAAGAGCCACAGGAGTAAATCTAACCGACAGTAATCCAATCCCATTCTCGAGGCTCTGGGATCTGAGATAGGTGCTTTAAATCCAAAAGTGTGCATTTTTGCACAATTTCTCTGCCTTTGTTGGTGCTGCTTCTCCTGTTTTTCTACTTCCATGTCTCAGCTCTTGATCAATCAGTCAATCCATAGCTTGCTGGGGTGATGCGCTAGCTATCCTTTATATTTGTGCAAAATCAAAGTCCCATAATGATGCCACAAACTCAGCCTCATGCTCATTCCACTGTCAAACTCACTCCCACACTTACTTTTGCTTGTCTAAAGCATGTGCACCCACCTGAAGTACAAACTCCCAAAGTTAAGAGAGTGTGAAAGGGATGTGTGTGTGTGTGTGTGTGTGTGTGTGTGTGTGTGTGTGTGTGTGTGTGTGTGTGTGTGTGTGTGTGTGTGTGTGTGATAACACTCCTCAGGTAATCACTGTTCTCTGTGGATGGTAGAGGGATACACTGGAAACTCTGAAACCCCATTAGGCTGGAATTTCCCTTTGATGGCCAAAAGCTGCCTACCTAGTGCTTGACTGGTTGCTTGGCTGCTCCAGCAAGTGTTAGTTTTCATGCAGGCTCTCAAGATGACAAAGTTACGCACTCCAGATCCCCTGGAATAGGATTGTGTAGTTTACAAATTCAAATTCTTTCCTGTATGGATTGTTGAGAGTCGCTGAAGCGTGGTGCACTTTAGCCTGGTGAGCATTTTGAAACATTAACAGTTTGGTACTGGGAGGGATTAACAGTTTGCTAACCAAAGAACATGCCTGTGGTTACTAGTTCACATCAGAATTCTTTTAATGCACTCCCACTGTGTGCGTCCAACAGTCAGTTGTTGGTAGACCCTACATTTAACCCCACTCACCACAGAGTGCTAAGAAAACATCACTGTTAATCAAAGTCACAAAACCTGAGTTCTAATTGGCATGAGTGCTGTGACGGTTTTGACCTTCATACATATCTGACATGAAAATGAAACTGCTTTGTGTGTGTGTGTGTGTGTGTGTGTGTGTGTGTGTGTGTGTGTGTGTGTGTGTGTGTAAATGTGTGTATTTCAGTACAACTGTCAGCTAACTGCTCCATCTCTTCTTTGAGGAATGTCACTTCTGCTCACTTCTCATGATACTTTCAAGTTGATACACCCAGTGGGCCTCCATACTCACAAAGAGCCACTGTATATCCACGTCTGAGAGTCTAACTGGCTGCTCACGTGCAGCTTGAAGGACACTCCTCTTGCCATGCTGCTGAGGTCTACTCAAGGTGGGGTTGGGTTTATCTTTTGCTGTTCGGTGCTTAAAGAAAGCGGGAGAAAGAAGCTCGGGGAAAGGTGGGGGGTGTTTTGGAAAATCAATGAATGCGTGGGACATAGTGGTGGTCCACCTGAAAGGGAACACGTCATCAATTAAACAAACATGGCGAACAGGGCCAATTCATCAGAGAGCGGCGTGGATCAGCTATTGGGTTCAGCTTCGACGTGACAAATGCCGGACCTCCTCTGTGTGCCCAAGGTTGCAGATCGATAGAGATCATCATTGTGATGTGGCCTTTTATCTCACAACCTGCTCCCTTAAGCCTTATATTATTCTATTCCCAACACAGAGATCTCACAGGAGGAGGGGGGTGAGAAGGGCACAGGCTTGATTTTATCTTTTATTCTCAGAACGTATGGGTATCATTTGTTCAGAGTAGTTTTTGATGATCACCTTGTCCTGAAGCAGGAAAGTTTTGAGGGCTCTTACTGGGTTTCATAGCTGCTGTTGCAGCTGGTTTCATCTTGGGATTATTCCGCGGCAGATGAATATCATTCTGGTTAGCATGTCGCTGCTCACTGTGGGATTGACTCCTCTCAACACAAGCCGACTCCCCCTCAGCGGCACTTATTCAAATGTGTCAAATCCGGCTGAGAGGAAAGCCTCCTGGGTTGCTATTGATCGGTGCCATTATGGAATTCCATGCCAATAAACTGTCAAGACTTACTGTAACAGTCCAATGATTAGGCTGTGCTTCAGTCACGTGACTGCGGAGAGCTTCCTCATTATCAGAGGCCATTATGAGAAAATGGAGTTTTGCAATTGAGTTATGCAATGATAAATATTGACTTATTTCAGCTTTAATCGTCTGGTTTAACTGTGTTATTGGTGTACGGGCCTATAGAGTTGCCAGTAATTGCAGTGTTGTTATGTGCATCATGATCCACTCTTGACTTTTTTTCAACCCTCCTCTGTCTTACCCGCCATGTCAGGCACACACCAACTTTGATGTTATGTCCAATTTTTGAAATATTTCCCTGAAAACAGAACATGTTGGGAAAGTTTCTGATATACCATGTGTCTTCAGTGGATCTGATTCAGGCTGTGTTTGCATACAGTGTATACGTCTAGTGGTTTGTTCAATATTTCCAGTAACCTTTTCCACATAAGAGAAATGGAGAGTGACTGCAAGGTGCACATCTGAAGGTCCCTCTTGCAAAGAAAAAAAAGGGACTGTTTTTTTGGCAGAGTGGATCACTTTCGACAGTCGAGAAAGGTTCACCATTTAGAAAAGCACAAAGTAAAGTAAATTGCTTTTTTTCTGGCAATTTTCTTAGCCAGAAAGCAACAATAACATGCAGAAACGTGCAGTGTTGGTGGAGAAACTGCTCATTGTAAGTGGAAATGAAACACTTTTATCCCATGCTATATATATTCTCTGCTGCGCAGAACATGGTGTATTTTGGGATTGGAATAGGGCTATAATAAAGAGAAGAACTGGTAAACATGGTAACTTTCATATAATGTGAACTTACCATATCAGGCCATAAACTACTTGCAGTCTCAGTCTTTATATGCTAATTTCCTACGTATCCTCCAGTCTAACTTTGTCAAATCTGTTCAGCTCCTTGCAAGTGCTGAAACTTTACACCTGCACTGTTGTGTAAAATATGCATGCGGACACTATCAGTTACATGCTTCTAGCCTGCTCCAGCTGGGAGAAATTGAGGATATTACAACTCACTCTGTGTTTCACCAGCCAGCCCCAGTTTCCCAACACTGATTTGAACCAGTCTCTGCTATCTGCTCTTCATTAGGTGATTTCAGCCCTGCTAGTAGCTGCAGGAACGAATAAAGGCAGGGCTTGAAAAATCACTCCAGCAGTAGCAGTGGACAATTATAGCAGAGTGGGCTCTTGTTCTGTTCCTACTGAAATCAAATGCTAACATGTGTAGCTTAACATATAGCTGTTATCATTCCAGTGACTCCCTTTAATGCTGATCACAGGTATCACATTTTTAGAGATCCCATCACCAATCGTTGACTTTACAGATTTTTTGCACAGTTTTATACTGATCGGCCATCACGCACTTAACTTATACACTTTCGTTAATGCGCTGTTGCAGACTATATTTTTTACTCCTTTTCTGTAATATTATTCCGGAAAATAAGATTCTATTGGCCCTTGTTGTGGCTGCCAAAAGCGATAGAGAACTATATACCCGAATGAATGATGCAGAGCACTGAAATTGCACTGGACCTTGAAATGTATTACAGTGTGCATTAAAATATAAGAAGCCCAGCCTCAGCAATCCTGCAACAACATCCTCTTGACTGTTTTTGATGCAGCCAGATTGCGAGCACCACTTGCTGATGTATGGAATTTGAAGAGTTCAGAGTTGTCACTGTCAGTGATTGACATGATGAGACGATCAATGTAAAAGCCTTCCTGCCAAGCAATAATCCATCCAAACTGATCACGCTTAAAATTGCCCAGGGGTATTGATTACATGTGCAGGTCCAGAAAACACCGTAAGCACTGTGCAATAACAATCACGTTAGCTAAGGAGGCAGATTGTTTTCCCTTTCCCTCTTCTTGTGGAATTGCTTATTCTCTTCATTTCATGTACACTGTGCATTAAAAGCTCTTCACTTAAATAACTGCGGTGAGTTGGTTACTTTGCCCAGTTTGTGAGAGATTGCATGGTTAAATGTGTAATTGTTTTTGTCAGAGTCCTTTCAAAAGTAAAATCTGACGTGTTTTTCCTTTGTGACTGAAATTACAAATCAAAGCAACAATAAAAGTCAAGCACTGTTCTACCACAGAGTAATATATCTGAAATTTTAGTCTTTGACGTTTGGAAACATGGAAGGTTATTCACACTAAGTTACAAGGAAAATGTACAAAACTATACAGTGACGTCCTTTTATTTGATGTACATGAGTTATTTTAATTATAAGCACAGTGGAATGCCTGGAACAAGCTGAGTTAGCATGTGCATGCAGAGCTGTCATCCTGAGGGGCAGAGAAGGTTTTAGTACCAATGCTCTTATCAGATACAGGATAAGAGAACCAAAGGGCCAAATGTCAAACAGTCATTGTAGTGATTTAAAATTACTTTTCATATATTCCAGATTAGTCAATTAAGTCTACTGGGGAATAATTTAGCTCCTACTTTCTCTTTGGTCCACATGCGACAGGTTGAGGACCTGGAAATTACTGCGGCCATTAGGCGCCGTATAACCCACCATGCAATGATTGCTCTCACCGTAGTCTAAATAAGCACATAAAAGGTGATAAAAGAGATATGGAGTGGCAGTAGGTTGCCACCTTAGCAGTCTGCAATACAGTATGTAGGACAAAGCTGTCCATGATCACAGTCAACCATTGCATTACACCTTATCATTTCCTCTGGAGCTGAAACTCAAACTGAGACTCATCAATAATGCACCTATGATCTCCCATTCAGAAGATCTCAGTGGCAGATCAAGCTACTGTAGTATCTCCTCTCCAGTCTCCGCCTCGACTTCTTCCGCATTCTTTCTTTAAAGCAATGTCCATACATGGAAATTCACTTTACTGACCGCAATCTCCACGCTAATGACTTCAAATGTCCAGGAGCCTCATTTGGGAGTTCAGTTGTCCGCATAGATTTTCCCATTAGTCCAGTCCAAGATTCATTCTGTCTTTTTTATTAAAACCCACACAAATGGATGTCTCCATAATGAGGTTTTTTTTTTTCTTTCTTCTGTTGGCCACAGCAATATAATGTCAACCGTTGCGTCTGGACAAAATGATATCCCTAACTATATTGGGTGAGAGATGCCCCTCTATTAAGCTGTCTTACTCCCTAACTGAATTATTAAATACACAGAATCTGGTTAAGCAGTGTACATTTTCTTAAAGGTCAGAAAGTTCATTAACTATGGACTCCCATTGATTGCATCCTTGTGTAGATCTCTTCGTGGTGTAGGTTTTCGAACCAGTATAGTGAGTATATACAATAACATGACTGCTGCATATATTTACTCATCTTTATTTTTTATTTTTATGTTTATTTTCTATAAATGTATATGTTTTTGTCCTGCCACATGGTATAACTGTGGCAAATATACTGTAAATAGACTTTTTATCAGTAAAATCTGACGGTATTATTTTATTGCTTTTCCTTTGATTTCACATTCTTTTCAAAGACGTATTAAGGTAACAGTTCAAAAGGTTGTGCTTTTCTCCTCAGTCAGTTTTGAACCAGGTTTCTGAATCTTTTCCACTTTTGCAGGCTAAAGAACATTTCAGTGTAAAGGCCTCACGCTTTTCCCCCAAGCTGTATCTTTAAACAGAAAAATCCATAACGACTATGACAGCCACAGTATCTGTTTCACAACAGTCCGCTCATGTCAATCAGCATGATGCCGATAAAGATCTGTATTTTGATTGAATGTGTGCAAAACTACTCATACTTTACACAAGCGACTTTGATGTTAAACCATTTGAAATCATATCAGATGCTGCACAACGAAAGAACACCCAATCAGCAGAGATGATTTCATAAAGAGGGCTCTTGGGTTTCAGCGTCATAAATAACTCATGGTAATCCCATATTTCTCTGACTTCTCTCATTTGAGCTTGGGATGGAAAGAGGGCAGTTGTGACAAACATTGTTAGCGTGGCTGCCAAGCCGTTCTGACCTGGCTTTATGTGTCTTGGCCGCTCTAATTTCTCTGCGCAAGGACCTATGAGGTGATGTCCCAAGTTATCCGTATCCTTACCTTTTCTAATCCATTACACACTCTGCATTTAGAAAAAAAAAGTGCTAGTTTCAGTTTCAGGGATGATTTTAAAAGCAATCACGAGAATGTGTGTTTCCTTTTTAAGTAAGTGAGGCAGTCTATCCAGGGGGGAAAGCATGAATTTTGTATAATCTCCTTGCTCTTTCATACTGTAAGTAATGTTGCTGTTTTTGACTGCTGTTTTACAATGATAATAATGATCATAATGTGTGAGGGCGTGTGCATGTCAGTGTACACGTGCCACTCTGGAAGGATTTTTGAAATGGCTTGATTCATAAGTCATGGGTACCCCTGCTGAGACCTCTTCCTACACGTGCAATTTTCCGAAGCCAGCCACTCACCAAGCAATAATTATGCTGAAGTTTTCAATTACACTCCTTCCATTTCATTAACAAAAAATGTTTGGCTATTGTATAATTAGATATATGAGCTTACCACCTACATTTAACATAGCCACTACACAGCAGCTTGATGGAAAACAGAGAAGGATTTTAGCATGTGTGCATTTACGGCGGTTTAGTAGTCTTCTATAAAGTAAAATCAGCTAGACGTTATGCAGCAGGCCTCCCCCTCCTTTTTTCCATCATTTGCTACGGTCCTCTAATCTACAAGACGTATACAGACCTATAATTGAGTATTATGAGATGTTTGATGAAGTATGGGAGGTTTTGTTAACATGCAAAGTACACATGTACACTGGCTGCATGTTAGTTGTTGGTGCCTATAAATTTATATGAGATCAGACATCTGAACCATGTGTGGCCGTGATTATTAGTTACCTTAGCCCCTGGCATTAAATTAAAGTAGGAAATAAAGTCTAATATCATCCCAAGTGAATATTTATCCTCCTTTAAATGATGTTCTAGGATGTTTACACTCAGAAACTTACACTCTGTCTCCCCTCTGTCTCTCTGCTGCAATGTATAACCCGTTGATAATATTATATAAAAAATTAAACTGTCCATCATCGTGGCTATCTTGCCATCTTAAGTGGCTGTACCCTGTTACCACACAGGCTTGAGTTTCAGCGCAGTGCAATCCAATACAAGCCACAGAAACTCTCCTCAGTCCTGTCATTTTGTCTGTTCCCTTTCACATCCCTCGCAACAGGTTTCCACTGGATGCCAAGATTGTTCTCACTTCAGAGGTATGTGTTGCTGCTCTACCTACATTAGCAGAAAACCGCAGAGCTTATTGTGTCTGAAAGTAACTTAAACCCTCCACTTGATGTCTGCAGCAGGTATTTCAAAGGCCCGCTGGTGCATGATAGGCAGTTCAAACTGATTTAAGAGGTTTCTAAATTGTATATTACCACTAAGTTATTGTTCAGTTGAGATGTGGTTGACCTAGTTGCTTGACACCAGTACATCGCTGATGGACAGCAACGCCTCTAGGTGTGTGCGCGATGTCAAAAAGCTGACTGAGTCCATGCTGGAGACAAAAAAAGAGAAAGAAATGGAGGAGGGAAGAGCGATCTGATGACGCAGAGATAAAGTCAGCAGGGGACAGAGTTTTAATGAGGCTGGCCTCTCATTGGAGAGATGGCTGGATGTTCAGTTCAGCTGGGCTGTAAAGTGATCCTGGCCTGATATTCCCCGGCCCTGTGACAGAATTATTAAAAGCTCATCCTCTTAATGCAGCATCCACCGTGTCACCTTTCACAGGTCCTCAGAGACACTTGCCCAATAGGACTGCCTTTTTTTTTTTCCACAGGTAAATTGGCAAAGAACAGACAAGCACCTAATGCAACATTACTGACTGTGCGTGGTGACGGTAAATTGAACCCTCTCACCACAACTTGGAGCATGACTTGCTTTCAGCCACACTTAATCCTCTTTTCTATCTGTCAAAGTTAGACATGAGTATTATGTATATGAGCCCTAATTCCCTGTCATTAGTGATGCTAATTGCATTATGGTGGTCATCAGTTGCAAAAATGATCTCAAAGTGGTGTCCATTTTTAAGGCAATTTTGATACTAAATGGATTTTGCCTCTTTGTGTATAGGAGCAAGCCCCCTCAAGCCTGTACTAATTACATCCATAATCAAATGCGTTCTGTGCCTCCTTGTTAATGACATTGATCTTTTGGAATATCCGAGCCTATATTCTGTGAGATTATTGGATAAAGTGCAGGGCGAAGTCTGCGTGACCCCAGGAGGAAGACGTCGCTGCAGACATAAGTGGGTATTAAATGGATATAATTAACAGTGACCCTTCCTGGCACTCTGTGCTGCCGAGGCCTCTGGTCCATGGATCATACAGCGGATGAATTAGCATGGGTTAGGAATGGGAAAACTAAAATTAAGAAAAGGGAGATAGGCTGAGAGATAGATCTGTGTTGAGCCAGTGGGCTTATCAGCTGATAGGGGCCACAGATGTAGAGGCCAGGTTTCACTGATGAGCCAAAATCCATCATTTACAAACTTCTGCACTTAATATCACACCAAAAACCAAACGCTTTATCGGATACCTGGATGGATTTAAATGAATGTTCCTTCTCTTCCTTTATGTTTGCATCAGCAGCCACATATGCATCCTGAGTGGGCACTGACTATTTTTGCTTATTGATCTTTCAAAGGTCATGACCTTATGGCCCTAATCCATTGTGATGATGTAGACAGATGATTTGGACTGAGATGAATCTAACCTTGCAACATAATAATTTTCCTCCTCACAATATAAAGGCTAATTGAGTCATGTGCTGTGTTTGTAAATGCATCTCACTGCAGAGCTGAAAACTTCGATTTCTATGACACACTGACTTCTCTTTACAAGTCCGTCTGGCAACCGCTCCACCCCTGCACAGGTGGGTCCCATTGCGGTGTGTGTGTGCCTCTTGGTTTTCTGCTGTACTGTTGGCATGATGAGGGTAATTGGAGTGTTGGTCTGGTGAATCAGTGCCAGCCTGGGTGGGCAGATTGCATATGATGATCATGTTCTGACCAGATGGCAAGCTGGCAGAGGGGCTTGAATTGGCGGGGTGTGTATGTTTGCATGTGTGTGTGTGTGCTTGGGAGGGTGGCAATAGTAATTTCTTTTGACAGCTCATTTAGAAACATAAATCATCCCTCAGATACTCATATAACTGACAAAACATGAAAAATAAAGAGAACTTGTGGCTTTTTCCTGTACTTTGAATTTTCTTTATTTTACAATTTCAAAGTACAAACGAAATTTACAAACTCTTGTCACAAAGGGAAATGAGAATTACAGTGACTTAATCTGAATGAATTTGGAGTTTAAATATGATGTCAAAATCAACTAAAATAAAATGTACAACCAAATATATCTTAGATATGCTGCTTGCCCACAAATAGAACAGAGCAGGAAGCATCACAGAGCAGTCTGGGAGACAGTGATTCTGCCAGTGATCAAATCTCAACGATGCCCACCTACGAGGTTTTGCAGTTAAGATAACTGGTGAATCCAACTTTTTACACAAACAAACAAGCCTCGCAGAAAGAAGTAAGAGAGGTTTCGGATAAGACTGTGAAAATGTTCTTGCGGGACGGCAATTGAGTGCTCGGTAAAAGAGATGATGAGAGGTGGTTCCTAAAATCAAGGAACGAATAGCAAATGCATGCAGGGTTTTCTGCACTTTTTTGATATGATTTATATTTCTCCCTCTGCACCAAAACAGTGGACCACTAGCAGACCTCAGTGTGGTGGCCAGTCTCATGTTCTTGTCTAAAATCCAAGCCACTTGGAGATGTATTACTTTCGAAGATGACAAATGGCTCCAGCAAAGTTTTGCACATGCGGCCGGATAAAGTTTATCTTTAGGGCATGTGCAGCTGCCAGCAGCACTTCCAGAAAACTTTAATCTTTCCTTTCAGGGGCTCACTTCCTATTTCTGCGCTGGGGACTTGATGGGAGGCAGACCGGGGGTGTTTTGACACCCGTCTGAGGAAACGATCGCAGTGAGTGGGCCTGCTGCCGCTGCTGTTACAGTGCAGCCTGTCTCCTGTGGTTCCTGCTGGCTGTTTCTCTGTAACTTACTGCCCTGGCTACTTAATTAGAGCTTTAAGTTGGGGGGAAAGAACCCAGTCAGAGCAGGGCGCTTCTCCCAGTCAGCGAGCCATGTGGCTAACCAATGAGAGGAAGGTGGTTTATTGAGAATAATCCATCAGTGTGATCTGATGAGGTGTTGATTAAGCTACAGGGTAGATGATAAGCAGCTTATTAAATGTTCCAGATATGAGCTCCATGTGCAGGCAGATATTACAAGGGGTCGAGTTGCTTGCCCTCACACATCAGCGGGGGCAAACATCATTACAGTGATGCTGTACTGCTGCACACCAAACAAATAAATTAAAAAAGCATGGAGCAAAGCAAACTGGCAACAGTAAACACTATTGATGTGGCCGGCAGATTTCATTACAACACTCTGCTGTTTCAACTAATGACTAACTTCTTCAGCAAAATCTAACATTGTGAGAGCTGCAGCGGTGAGAGAGAGAGAGGGAAGGAGGGAGGGAGCATTGCTGGCGTTGCTGTCAGTAGGGGGCTCAGGCCAAGTGGGAAAACGTCAGCACTGTCAATGGGAAGGAGGGCTTGATGCTGCAATGATAGGCCTCTGTAATGGGCACTTTGAAAGAACAATCAGGGCCTTCTGTGAATCATATAGCCCGGCATGTAATTCATGTTTGCGTCTCTGAATTTGTGCCAGACCATGAGAACAAAAACTATTTGTAGTCTGTAGAAACTAAGCTAAAGGTTATGCATGTCCTTTTATGAGTCGCAGCATCGTGGCTCATGGTCTGACTCATAGCAGATCCTGATGTGTTTTTCTGCTGTTTATTTCATGTTTTTTGCTTGTTTCCTTTAAAGACTCTCTATTTTTATGCAAAGAATTTCCTGTTACATGACTTTGTTGTTTTATTGTCAGATATTTTGTTGCAGCCCACCCCGGGAAGTATCAGTTTCCGAGGCTGTTTATGTGTATTTACAGTTTCATAATGTTATACTGGGAACATTTTGAGCTTGTTAGGGCGGATGTCAAAATGAGCCACCACCTGTGTGTCACTGCCAATGCATCAAATGCTGGCTGGCAAAGGTTGCTTCCTGGTGACATCATAGACCACTGTCAGCACAAAACTGGGATCACCAGGATGTAAGCCAAAGTCCATTTTACTCTATTCTCTTACGTTATGATGTAACTACTTCAGCAGCGGACGGGGAGTATGTGAAAAGATTATAGAGTAGCTCAATAAATGTGAAAAAAATAAATAAATAACCTAAACACTGCGTGTTGCAATTGAGAGTGTGTGAAAGTCACTTAAGGCCAAGCTAGTTGAAACCTAAAAGTATCAGATAGATAAAAGTATTAAACACAAATAGCTATCTGAAAGTATTAAACAGTTGCAAGAAATAGCTAAAGGTCATTGATAAATGGTTGAAAAGTACAGTCACTCTAAGTGGCAAGCAAAGGCAATTATGATTATTATGCATGATTATTGCTTTATATAAATAATACTGTCAAATAACATCCAGTCTAAAATCAGTTCATATGAGCACATTTGGATGAATGGTGTTGATGAAGGGGTGCTCGAGTTAATCTGCTTTTAGCACACTGCATGGCATGGTCCGGCGGCGTACGACACATGAATCCAAGCAGTTCATGTCACAATATATCTGGCAACAACGCGACAAAAGATGGAGGACGATGATTAATAATAGATCTTTCTTCCCATCCTGTCTTCAGCGTGCTTCACCTTAAGGAAAGAAAAAGATAAATCTCTATTGCTTAACCCCCCTGCTCCTCCTACCAGATTAAAAATTCATAAGATATATTGAATTGGTGCGGAAATCCCAAAATATATGCAATTTGATCAAGTGGGGATTAAAAGTGTCATTGTGCTTGTCAATAAGGGTTGGCGGCAACGTGGCAGTATCGCATTGACTCCTGTGTATTAATACTCAGTGTCCTATTGGGCCATCAGGTGATTGTTTGGAATGTAAATGATGCAGCTGATGGCTCTGGTGACTGATGGCTTAAATTCCAATTAATCAATTGCTTCATCAGTTTCCCTAATTCAGATCAAATATCTCCTGAGTGCACACTCTTCTTTCAGTGGTATTAGAAGAAATAAATGCTCTGGAAGTAATTTTCATCAATCTCGTGTACATGCCAATATCCCTCACAAGCCCAGTCCAGGTTGAGGACTTAATGTCTTAAGTGTGTGTATGTGTGACTGTGTGTGTGTAGCAGAGGGATTTGCATATTTGAGAGGGATGTAGGCAGCAAAATACGACTACATTACTATATGTGCTCCTTTAATTATTTTACTTTAGGGGTATTAGTTATTTTACATATCTTTAACTGGCTTCACACATACAGTGTCTTTAGTTGTATGATGATGATGATGGTGATAAAATGGCCTTTCATGTATATAAGATATTCCACCGCTCCATAAGGTGGTTATGACAGGTCATAAGATCCCACCTATAAGGAAACCAACCAAGCGCGTTAAATGAACCTGACGTGAGCCGACCTTTTGTCCAGCACGCCTACACATATCATCACATCTCAAAACCCAAGCTGCCACGGAAAGCCTCACTGTACGATAAGCCTTGTCAATTATACAAAATAAAATCAACTATTCATAAGTAGGCTGTAATAGGATATTGGCTGACAGATTTAATAATTCAGTTTTGCTGGGGCTTAACTGGTATTAGTTTGTAGCTAATGGTCGCCTTTGTAAAAAATTCATTGAAGACAATGCTGGAGTGAGAAGATACACATAATTATGCCTACTTCATTTACTTTAGCCTCCCTGCAATTTAAAAGCGACTTCTAAAGAGTCCTCGACTGTTTAAGCATGCAGAAGCAAAGGTACTGTAATTTGATTTATGAATTTGATCCCACCACCCCCTAATTTAATTCATCAATGTTTCAGAAGGAGCAATTATGCATTGTGCTACAGCTCTTCATAGCTCCATTATCCAGCCTGAATATCTTTGTCAGAGGGTGTGTAATGGTATTACTACATATTCCATAATGGCTAGACAGGGCCTTGTCCCTCACATCCATTATTAGCATGTCCTTCTCCTTAAATTGAACGTCTTTTTTTGAATAATAGCTTTTGACAACAGCAGATAACAAGGACATGACTGAAGTTTAAGCGGCTGTGCAGAGATACGCTACGCACTCAAGGACCTGGACAAGTATGTTTTGTATTGTTTTTTCTGATCTTTTGTTTCATGCTAAGAACAAATATGCCATTTGCCAAACTAAAAGCCTTGTTTGATGTGGCCTCTGCCTGCTGGCGTACGGTCTGCAGTGAGTATGCATAATGTCAGTGATCCATTTCACATAGGGTTTTAATTTGCTCATAGTGGAATAATGGCAACCAAAGTGTTTTAATCTAATTAAAACTGAATTCCTGCACACATGGGATAAGAGCAAAATTAAAACATTTTCATGAGAATGACTCCATTCAATCATTTCCTTTCATTTGTGAGGCTGTAAGAGTGTTTGCTTGTGACCTCTTTGCATTCGCATCTGCAACAAGAAAGAGCTTAATGGTGAGGAAAACACAGTTTTGTTTGCACTACATGGTGTGAATTATCTGGGCATGAGTGTGTGGCCAACCAAAAGTAGCTATCAGACCTCTGAGAACATGCAGCAACGCAACCCCCCCCAGCACACACGTGCACACACACATACTGCCCCACCACCTCCACCACCCCTCAACAAACGCTCAGCGGTCGTGAACTACATCGATCTGGGGTATAATTCTCTATGAAATTGATGGATGAGGGCAGCCATTGACAGAAAGGGTAAAGACCACTTTGAGATGTCCCCTGTGAATAAGTATGATGGAAAATAGATTGTTGAAGAAGATTTATGTTTGTTCTCCACTGCCACAGGAGAGGGCCACGCTCCTCACACACCAACCGCCTGCACCCACCCACCCCAGCTCTGACCAATCAAACATGTCATGTGGTCAGATTAAGCTGACTGGCTCTATTCAAACGCCAGCTTCGTGATGATTAGCTTATTCCCAAAATACAAAAGCACAGGAACCACTTTTTTCATTAGGGAATGTCATTTCTTTATTACAGGCATGACAGGACAGTTAATGAGCTGCATAACGCTAAAAACAACCATAAGACACATATAATCATATTTTTGAATTAACAATATTTTCAGTTCTGTTTCCTTAAAATGTCCCCACATGTGTTCCATCAGTGTAGTGTACCACCGAGGTCATGAAATAATTCTGAGGACAATAGTTTTATAGTGAACAAACACAATTAAGGGGCAAAATATGTAAAGAAAACTTGAAGTCTTAAGTTTTGTTAACATAGAAGAAAGTCCGTTCAAATTGCTCATGGACTGAGAATGCACCTGCAGAACTGATCATTTTAGTAAAGTAATGCATTTCACTGAGAAGAAAGGCATTCACAAGCTGAGCTTAGTGACAGTGTGTACAGTATGTCTAGCTCCTGTCCTGGCTCCTCTGTGGCATAGTATTGTTTGGCTGCCAGCAGTGTAATCAGATAATACCACTGAGAGGTCAAAAGCACTGCAAGCTTTAGCTTCAGATTTCTGTCACCTTTTACAAAAACAACCAAAAGACCTGTTTCAAAAAGTGCCTGCAGCCAGCTGCAGGTACAACTGTAAATGAACTTTGAAAATTGTTTTTCGTTGCACGTTTACCATGAGGTGTGACTTATTATGGGAACCAAACAGAACTTGGAACATGCATCTTTTACTTACAAGAGCAAGGCTCTGTGTTGGTGTGCTGGTCAGCTCATCAGCTCTGCGGTCCAACAACTTTTGGATGGATGACCATCATTTTTTTTCACAGACCTTCATTGTCTGCCTGCTGACTTGATTTTACCTCGAGTAGGAAGTTTCAGGTTGACATTTTTTAAATGTCTTGACAGCTGAGCTTTGTGTTCAGTGCTAATTAGCAAATGTTAACATGCTAACATGCTAAACTGACATAAACATTGGGCCCATTCCATACTTCCCACTACATACTCAATATTTGTATCGTTATTTGATCGTTCAACATACTTTTGCACAAATAAATAATAGCATCTTTTCAAACATACTGATCAGCGCATGCCACTTTCTGAGAGCCTCCATGGAGACGCGTCACCGATGTAACCCATGCCAACCAACCTCACTTCAATAGTATGTTAGTATGGCATTTCAGATGCACCCATTATCCTCTAAACATACGCAACTGTCTTTGTGAGCATGTTGGCATAATGAAGCTAACATTTAGCTAGTACAGCCTCACAGTCGAAAGGCTGTAGACTGTTCGTCTGGTTTAACAGCAGTGTGCAATGCTGTTTTTGATCCATGTAATCAGTTTATCTCAAAGAATTTCAATTGAATCAACATAAGATATATTACTGATAAAATAGGTCATTGATATTATTGTCCACTTCAGCTGCAGTCCTCGGCATCTTCTATAAAACAATTGGGTTGTTTGTTGCACTGTAAGAGAATAAAGTCCTGCATAAAGGACATGAAGTGTGCACGAGCAGCCCTGGCACACCATGCGCTGCAATAGAGGCATCAACCTGGTGACAGTCAGTTCTATTGCATTCAGTAGTTTGTTGTTGTATTTTGTAGCCATTCAGCATTTGCAACAACTTAATGCTACTGCAGCCTTTTTCAATAAAACCTCCTCCAACATCCCCATTACATCATCTTTTCGTGGGGAAAGTAAGTTTTATGGAAACGTTAAACATTAATGTCAACATTCCTCAGTGTTCTGAATGGAATCTGTACAACACTGTTCAACATGCACCTTAACTTGCATTGAGTTTGCACGGGACATTTTTACTTTAACTTTTAATTCTTTGCTTGCTGTGCTTTTGGATTACTTATTGCATGCCCTTCAAATTTGTGGAATATGCTGGAATTTGTGAATCTCCCTTGGGAATGAATATCTATCTATCTATCTATCTATCTATCTATCTATCTATCTATCTATCTATCTATCTATCTATCTATCTATCTATCTATCTATCTACATCACATCATCTGTGCTGATCATTTCATTCATTTCATTTCCCTCAAAGGTTGTGACACTGTTCTTATTTTAAGGAACCAGCAGTGCACGTTTCCAAAGCATCCTTTCTCTAATCAAGCTGTAGTCAGAGGGTCAGAGGGAAATCTAGCACAAGCATGATGTCCATGTTTAACCTTTTGGTGTCATGATCAGCGTCTTGTGTGGGCTCTGCCTGTAGCCCCTTCCCATGATGCTCTGCTGGTAGGGGTCCTCTCCTTGTGTAGCCTTTATTTACATGATCCTCTTATGAAAACATCACCTTTGGCTTCCCAGAGGGTTGAAACAGGATAAAACTAGTATCAATTAGGCCAAGAAAAAACTCTTCCTACAAGCAAAGGATCCAAAACTTCAGACCTCAGTGGGTCTTGCTTTCATCGGGTTCCCAGAGGGCAAAGAGGTCTCTCCTTTGTTTATGTTTGATTTGGCAGCCATTGCCAAGCATCATTTGTTGTCAGCACTATATGGGGACAAAGAGGAGTTTACCTTCATTTTTTAGTTTAGTTTTAGTTTGCAGCAATGAGTTCAGCTTCCTCTCATGATATGCAGAAGTACAGCAAGACCTTGAATGACAAAACATCAAAAATATTGACAGAAAATTGACTCTGTCAAGCACACACAGGACCAATTTCCATAATGCGTGACCTAATCACTGATGAGGTCACAGTGGATGCTAAAAGGGCTGTGTGTCTGCATGACCCGGACTAGTAATCCAATGTATTGAAAAGCATTGAAGAGTGTGAATAGGAAGAGGTGTTTGATTCCTTGTATGAATATGCTGTTTGATCAGCACAATCACTTTGTCACAGATATGTTCAGAACAGGCAATGAATATTTCTAAAATATTTCCTAAAATGTCTCTATGGCTCTGACTATGACTCATGCTATATTACAAATGTGCGTGTGTGTGTGTGTTCTTGAATGCTATATTTAGCATGACCACATGACATTAGAGTGATAGAAAGATGAGGAAACTATTTCTAACTCTCAATGTTTCTTTGTTTGTAATCGTTTAGAGGACCTTTCTTAGCTTTGGAACACTGACATCATTTTAAGGCTACATTAAGGATTGATATTAATAATACTAACCCTGACCCTTATTTGATCAGGTAAAGCAGTGTGTTAGCAAACAGTTACCTATTAACAGCCACTGATGGAGATTAGAATTCATTTGGAGCTGTATTTACGGCCACCTGGTGAACATAAGACCAATATTTCACTCTCCTTTTAGCTCTGTTTTAGTCTACACCAACACCTGTGGGTAACATCTGTCTCTGCAGCAGCTACATGCTGCATTATGCTCACCAGCTGGCCACTAACTTGGTTTGTCCGCCAAGTAGTATACAGTGAGTTCATTCAAATCAAAGTCACATCAGATTTATACATAACCGACTCAATGTCATAAAAATGATTCATCGATGCCCACCCACAGATATCCAGAGAAAGAGACAGACAGACAGGTGGAGAGATGGAGGCACAGGCTGGCCTGAGAGAGACCGGTAGCTTGCTTTTGAAAGATGGCACAGTTATGATACATCTTATATGATCTGGCAGTTTGTTCCAGAGTGGGCCCATAGTAATTGAAAGCATCTTCATCAGATTCACTTCTGATCATGGGCACAATTAGGAGACAACTAGTTAGTTACAACTATTTTTTTGTTTTGTTTTGTTTTGTTTTGTTTTCTTTTGTTTTGTTTTGTTTTCTTTTGTTTTCTTTTGTTTTGTCACTGCAAAGCAACACAACAGCAAGATGTTGCACCATGTCAGTCTCAGTTTTGTGTACATCTGTTTCCCCACGAGATCACATGAGAGGGATCACGTGAGGTGATGCATTGCTCCCTTTAGCACAACAATCTTAATATGTAGTATGTGATGCGCCATTACTTTCAAATCTTGTAGAGTGTGCATGTTTGAAATTAGAGAGAAGAACATCTGTGAAGTTTCTCTTTATGTGTGTGATGCAAACCAATTTGAGAATTGGTTCAGATTAAACCCCTCTAGTCTGAGCCCTGCTTTGACTAATATATGAGAAGAATGGCTCCAAAATCTACTCCGTGCCTCTGTCATATGTCTGTCTGGTGTGCATGGTGTCATCATGGTCCGCAGTCGGAGGAAGGATTCAAATTAACACAGGATTTCCACACAGAAGACCGATGTTCATGTTCCACGTGAAGCCGAAAATCAGAGTAGACTTATTTTATCTCATGCAACTCTCTTAAGATGCATAACGAATGTAACAGTAATGTGTATGACCCAAAGCATGACCTTTTCTTAAACTTAAAGAAGGGATTTTGGTGTCTAAGTTTTTGAGAGTTTGTTTCAGGGCTCAGGTTGGAGAACAGCTATAATGACAGTCCTCAGAAGTATAGTGATACACTTGTGTGTGCAGCTCCCCGTGGTGACCTGTCACCTGTTTGATTTCATGCTGCTAAGAGATGAACGGGACAGTGAGGATGTCCGCGTGGTGAAACGAGCTGGCACACGCGCCCGTCATCTTATGCAAAGGTGTAACCTGAGCCTTCATAAGACACCAGCACTGAAAAAAGAACGAGCATCCTTATACCGAAGGACCTTTATATCTCTCTTCACGAAGAGATGACACCGCCAAGATCTGCGCCACAGAGTTTGTTGTCTTCCCGAAGCACTTAATGTGATCAGAGAATTAAAATTTCAGCGAGTCATTTAATGATAGCTTGGGCCAAAGCGCCTGCAACTCCAAGCTAGGGTTTCCCGCAGTTCTGCAGTCATATCTCTGGCATCCCAAGCCCTCTCATTTTGTTCGTGCTGAGTACATTACAGCCCTCACTCGCTCCCTGTCCCTGTTTAATGTGATCAGATAGATTTATTATGGGCCATGAGGTCATTGGGATTTTCTGTAATTGGAGTCAGGCTGAATTGTATTAACAGGTCCACAACACTGTAAAGAAGAAGCATTTATATTTAATTACTTTTATTGAGCCCCTGCTCATTTTATTTGTAATGAAACACATGTTGTGATTGAGGGCAGAATGAAATTATATTTAAATAAGAAGAGCAAATGTTGCCCTTGAACTGACAGGGTGGGTTCACGATATCTCTTTTTATGTCTTTCCTTTTTAATACAGATGCAGAGAGCACTCTGGGAATCTTGTAAATATGTAAATACAGACATTACAAGGACATTTTTCGAGGATATTTTAACGGCTTAAATCCAAGGATTAGCTGGCATCTCTTGCTCGCTTTTTTCTCCTCTTTCTTTTCTTTTTTGTTCTTTGAAAATTTATCTGCTGCTCAAGTGAGCGAAGGACTTCTCAGTTACACTTGAATGAATGGAGCATATCAGAGTAGCAACACTTTGATGAGCGTTTTATGTATTTCAAGGGATTAGTGTTGAGAGACTTGGAATGCTCAAAAACAACCGAAAATGGGATAAATTAGCAGTTTCTCTCTTGTTCATTTTTTTTAATCCTCTGCAGTGGGTCTGTATGCTTTGGAAGCCGGCCAGTGTATGTGTACAACTATGAGACATCAGTGTCAGCAGCACTTTTGGCATGCGTGTCTGTGTGTGTGTGTGTGTGTGTGTGTGTGAGAATTTCTCTGTGTGTATGTGTGTTAGCATGTCTGTATCTGTGTGTCTGGGCTGTAGATGCTTTGTCTCGTTAATGAGAGGCGTTCAGGGCCTCCACGGGGGCCTGTGGAAGATAATCTTCTCCTGTTTTGCTATGAAAGCTCTTCTCAACGTAACCGAAGAAACTAACTCAAATGGCGGAGGGCTCGGTTGAATAATTCAGCATTTACAATCAATTTTGGTCCCCACCTCATCTCGACACCTCTTCGGACCACAGGGCCTGCAGGCTCATCATGGGAATGTTGACAATTCCCCGTACAATGCACTCTGTGGCCCTGTGGCAACATGAGAGGCTATGGGAGCATGGATTTTTCTGTGAGTTTGCAACTTAGTATGCTGAATTATTAAACCCCCCCAGATGCTGTTTTATTGTAGAGTAAGAGCATGTGATTTTTTTTTTTTCTCCAGGCTCCAAAGAAATTTACAGGGCTTGTTTTTCCTGAAGCTCACCGTTGTGTTGGTGTCAGGTAAAAATTGGATACATGGCAGATTTGGTCTGTCCATAAATACAGTTATCTGACTCTATATTGTAGAAAATAACCAAGTACATTACTCAAGCACTGTATACTTAAGAAAAAATGGAGGTACCTGTACTTTAATTGAATATTGTTTATCAATATTTTATACCACTCTGTATATCTACTATACATCTACATATCATACTGATTAATCAACCACATTTATTTTACAACTATTGTTCATTTTCAGTTCAATTTTAGACACAAAACAAATCATCACACAACACATGATTTATTGTCACAGATTAAACCACTAAACACCTGATTTGACTGCTGCCTGATGAGCACATTTCCTACATTAAGTACATTTTGCTGATAAAAATGCATGCAATAAGAAGAGTAATAATCATATAGATAGACAGATCCCTAAAGTCTTCATAACGATTTAACAGGGGTGGAAAGTAACTGAGTACATCACAGTACACTCAGAACTTTACTTAAGTACAATTTTGAGGTACTTGTACTTAACTTTCGCTCTTTTACTCCACTATTGTGGAACTACTGTTTATACACATGATATACATGACAGCTTTATTTACCAGATATCATGATTCTACATACTTTGCAAAACACATGATCAGCATATGAAATATGATGCATAGATAACACCTCAACCAGCTGCAACAATAAAATGCAGTTTACACAGTAATCCACCGAGAATAAACAATTTGCTTCCTGATGATTACACTTTTGATACTTGTGCACATTTTACTGCTGATACTTTTACTGTTTTTGAAGGAGGGGATTTTACCTGCAAAGGTATCATATTTTATAATGTGGTTTTGCTGCTTTTATATAAACAAAATATCTCAATGCTCCTCCCACCGCTGTCATATAATACTTAAAACTGAACAGGTTTCTGAGTGATAAAATCTTAAGATTACATGACTATGTTACACAAATGTAACACACCTCTTTGTTCAGCCATAAACACATATGTTATATACAGAGGCTAATAGATATATGTGCAAATGTGTGCTGAGAGTTTGTTGGTCTGAGGGCCTCAGCTTTCCAAAGTATGTATTGGCTGTGATGAAGTAAGGAGATGGGGGTGTTGTGGTGCAGCAGGCAGCTATGTTCTCTTGTACAATAAGATGCAGTATAATAGTCCATGGATTACCTCAATTGCAGGTGATAACAGACAGGCAGCGGAGCGCACAGGCTGATACAGGACACCCACTCCTGTGTGGGAAGCCGTATGAATTATTTCTTGTTTCCCCGCAGACTGTCTATGGGGGCTGGGGGCCAGTGATGGGTGGGAGGAGGTGTGTGTGTGTGTGTGGGGGGGGGTGGATGTCAATGCTATGACTCAGATTGACATTACAGGTATGGTGGGTGGAGTGCATCCAGGGGAACTTCTCTGAGTCATAGTTGTTACTTTACACTTTGCATTGAGTTCTTATAATGTTTGATCCCCAAATGTTATTGATGTGATAAATCTTGAGTCTTTCTGATGAATAAAATATGATAAAAATGTTCTATGTTTTGGGTTGTTTTTTTTTTTGTTTTTTGTTTTTTGTTTCAATCTGCTGGTTGAGGGTGAGGTAGAGCTTAGCCCGTTCCTGCATGTCACCATCCGTCAAATGCTTGCTGGGAAGTGTTATGTGTGAGTACGTGTGTGTGTGTGTCAGTGAGCGTGTCAGTCACAGATACCGTATCAAGCAGGAGGCCGTAGCTCCGCTCAGTGCAACGCAGTATGCAGGATTCTTTGTCAATGGTGGAATCATGGAGGAAGGTGATACCTGGCTTAAGCATGATTAAATTGACACCCCATAGAGTGTCTCAGATACGTTTTTGTGCCCTTGATACTGTGGCGGCAGCTTATTCAACGCTGTCTCGCGTTCAGTCTCACCTGTCATGCTGACATCATTGCATTGCAATTACAGTGAGTGAGAGGAAGAATGCATTAGGCCAGAGTGGTGGGAAGAGGATCAAGGCAATGTTATCTCTTTGTCTCCCGGCTGATCTGTCTTTCTACTGCCTTTGATTTTCAGGAGTGCCAACATCAACCCAGGACTCCCTTTTTTGTGTACAAATTATAATGTAAAAAATTGCAGCCACCACCAAAAGCTGGATCAAAAAGGTGACGGAAGAATACTTGGGTGTGTTTTTCCTGACAGTTGGAGACAGAACTACCTCATCTTCCCCTAAAATGAATTCAAATCTCTTTCCATACAGTAAGCACACGCCTACTGTGTGCATGGCAGCCTTCCAAAAAGTATTCATCGTCACAGTCATCTGTGGACGTCCGAAAGACAAAAAGAGTAACTTCCTGAACATCTGCTCCCAAGATCAGAGCTCCCTGAGACTATTTTGGTGTTTGCCGTTGCTCAGAGGTCTGGAGTTCATGCTCTGTGGCATATTTATTATTTACATATTCAGATGCAGACAGTATTTATTTTCTCTTTGTTCCAGCAAATGTCCCACATTTCTGTCAGGGCACGTGTTTCCCCCTCAGTGTAACTGCTTGATGACACTGACTTTCAGTGTGACTTTTTTTTTAGAAATCGTTCTACATTGTAGTTTTGTGAGGCTTTTAAGATAAGTGGGTGACTTCTTAAAATCAGACCAAGTGTTGGGTATTAAATGAGAGAGAGAGAGAGAGAGAGAGAGAGAGAGAGAGAGAGAGAGAGAGAGAGTGAAGAGGAGTCACAAAGAGACGCTTTGTTTATGGCCGTCTCTCTTGGCCACACGCAGGGCTTAGCAAGAGAGCATTTCCTGTACTGATTCATTCTCCACTCCATCATTTGTGTCTGTTAACAAAGGGAATCAAACACGTCTGTGGTTGCATGCATGCATTATTTTTCACTGACATTCTCATGTTGCAGCATTAGTGTGGTCTGTTCTTTTTAATGTCACCAGTTACTGTATGAATTACCCAGTACCATACAGCAGGAAGTTAAAGGAGAAGGAGGTACACTGCAACTACATAGTAATAATAATGGTCGTCAAGGTTGATCAGTGAATCTGATCTATACTCGTCCAAAAAACATTTAAAGCAACTGCACATCGTGTTTCGATGCAGTGCAGTGTTTGAATGACAGTGGGGATGTGTGTATTTACTGAAAACTGAACCTAGGCCAGTCCCCAGGTAGTTAAGTGAGTGCCTCAAACTCACAATAACATAAAACTCAAGTCAATTCACAGAATTAACACTTATCTAATATAAACAGTGACAAAAATGGCAGCTATTGTATTTTAAGATGTGTATTATCTTATCTTAGTTTACATAGTGCTCACTTATTAAGTCTTTCTAAATCTAGCTGTGTGCAATCAAACAACCACACATTACAGAAAACCTGAGTAGTATTATTATGTTATTATTGAAATAGAAGTTCTGTGTGCTTCTGTCTTAATGTGGAGTTTGCTGTTTGCATTGCATTTAATGGGAACTTGGAGGTGACTATGCACCTAGTGTGGTACTGTAGGTGGGGGGGTCATTAGTGGCCCCTACAGCATATTTTGGCCTGAGGCCCCTAACTGGTTAATTTGCCCATGTTGAGTATTGAATTGTTTTGATAAACAGTTTTAAAAACAAACTAAATTGAAAGCAAAAGCAATGAAAATACATCCAAATAATCTTTAAGGGAAAGTCTGGAAGAAGTTGGTCAATTCAGTAAGTACATAAATTGATTCTGAGTTGAAGTAACATAAAAGATTATCCTGATTCAGCATCTTGATATCCTCAGAAAGGCTGATCCTGAGAACCAGCAGATTGTAATGTAGAGTGAATGAAGCTTTTTGACCTCCTTCCGTTAACTTTTTCAGTTTTAAAAGCATTATTTCGACTCATTTTGATAGGATCCTCAGCTCAAGATCTTCTATTTTCATTAAGATAGACAGCTTTTACTGTTGTTGACAGATTATATTGCTAGTTACAAATCCCCTGCTTGACGCAGTATTGGTGAGTATGTTATAATCAGGGGATGCCAGAGAGTTTGATGGACACTGTGGGCAGGATATCCCAGCCCTGAAGCTCATTTTGAGGACATGTAAATATGCTCATTTGCAGAGGGTGGAAGAGTAATAAAACATGTGGGCCATCCTTTCACCAGAGCCTAGTTACGCTTGGCTCTGCCTCTGTGTTTGGGCCCAGCAGGCAGTGTGTCACAGCAGCCTCTCTGTGTGTGGCCTCGTTGTTTTGTCATCATTTCTTATGTGTTTAGGAATCGTCGGCAACAATCTGACCGCAGCGTGTCGTCTTGTGAGTTGAATGTGGAGAAAGCGCACACGTGGCCTGGGTGTCCCCTGCTCCGTTCAGCTGTAAACAAATGCGAACGCACAAATACAAAGATACACACGAATGTAAACACGCACACATACGCACATGCACTCTGGGTTGCCGTTTCCTCAGCTGATTTATGAAGCCATAAAGATATAATTGCTTTGGTTACATATGGAGGATCAGAAGTGCCACATGCAGAGAGTTGTAGCTGTCCCGGTGTCAGCTGCTGCCCTCTGTGCTGCAGTTGTCCTCGAGCAATTGAGGGGTACACCTGAGCCGTTTTCCATATGATGCCAGCATCGGCAACGGGGGGGGGGGGGGGGGGGGGGGGGGGGGAGCACCAGGACATGGGCGGCTGTCTTGCTAATGGGACACTTAGACGTCTGGGCTTATGTCATTCAGTCCCAGCGCGCTGCATCCAATCGCCCCCCTATCGCTGGGATCCAGCTCCACGGCGATCGATCTGCGGCTAGCCTCCTCCACCCCGGCGGTCATGGCTCAGGCAACCGGAGCTGTCAGGGTCCTGAGGCATTCCTCTCACCGTCTACCTCCCCCAGCCCCAACACACACGCACACACACATACATGCAGAACTGTCCCACTGCCCCTGCAACTCCTGGCCTGACCTTGATCTGCCTCTGGAGAGCCCAGCAGGAGCACTTTGTAGTTGCATTCTGAGTACACAGACAGAAGTGTAACAACTCTGATGAAAGAAGAGAGAGAAGCGGGCCAAATGAATTCCAAAGTCATGCTAAAGATCAGCTCTGCTCATGCAACTGGCAATGTAATGATGAAACAAAACAGCAGTTTGCTCTGACCACCAGCTGATGGACATTATATGACAAGCAACCATAAAAATTCAGAAACACCCAGGAAGCATTACTCATTGATTACCTATTGTACTGACTCTAAACTCTAGTCTCAAGATCTGATATAGCTGCCAAAAGTAAATGACATTAACACTAAGACTCACCACCTGTCAATCAAGTTTGGACAGCATTTTGACACTTCTTTTTTAGTCATGCAAGCCGCATTGAGTGTAGGAATGACAATGTCAGTCACTCCACCACTCTGCTCCAGAGTGAAATATCTCAACAACTGGCAAGTAGATGCCATGAAATTTGGAACAGATATTCATGGTGCTGAGAGAAAGAATCCTAATGACTTTAGTGGTCTCCTGACTTTTCCTCTAGCGCACCATAAGGTTCACATTTGTGGTTTTGAGTGAAAAATCTTGACAGCTATCAGATTTGCCACTCATGTCCCGCTCAGGGTGAATTGCAATGACTTTTGTAACACCTTAACTTTGCCTTTAACACCATCATCTGATCAGAAACTAGATTTGTGTAATGCTGCGTACTATGGTGCAAAACTATCAGCCTCAGCTGTGCTTTGTGTTTAGTGCTAATCAGGAGATGATAGAATACTAACAGGTTAAATATATATGGAAAATTATACCTGCTATCGGCATGTTAGCACTGTCACTGTGAGCATGTTGCCATGCTTGTATTAGCATTTAGCTCAAACTACAGCTGTACCTATACACCCTCACCGAGCTGCCAACATGGCTGTAGACTCTCAGTCTTGTCATAATGTCTGTCTATGAGGATTTTTAAAGGTAAGGCGCCATTTCTTTTTATCAGCCAGCACTCAGCATGCAAACAGCATCAACTTCAATTTATTCAAAACAACTTGGAGAAAACTATCAGAGTCCAGTGTTAAGAATAAGACCGAAAAAAAAAAAAAAAAAATAGAATACAACCCTACATCCAACTAAATGGAGCTCATTCATCTACTACTAATTTGCTTCGCCCGATATGTTTGGAGGAAGCGTACCGTTATTGCCAGCCTGTTCAATGGCGACCTTTTTTTTTTTTTTTCTAAATTATGGGAAGTGGGGCATTCTTATATAGGCAGAAAATGAAAGAGATACATGGATCATAAGGTGTAAACAATAAACAGGTCTAAACACATGATGTTTAGTTGCTCAGAGTGCATCAGGAAAACAAAATCACTGACAGTGGATGTTTGTAGATATTATCATTATGAATGGTTTGTGAATATCTTTCAGATGCATTCATTATAAACATTTCCTCATTGGGTTGTTAGGAGACTAAGGGTTGCAAAAATCACAAGCAGGCTCCAGGCTGAATCACAGGTGTTATACACATGCCTGTATATGAAAATGCTGTAGGTGATTGACGTATCTATCTATGCTGTCTGTACTGCTGGAAAAATTGTACAGGTCATCTGTCGTGACTCACCGTCTCCTGTTGCCTGGATCTCTTCGCCCCGCTGTGAGGAGGGTGCAGGCCTATAAGCTTATGAGTGGCTCTCCACCACTTCCCATCATTGTCATCTAATATTGATGCTGTGTCTCCTTAGCTAAGCTCCGGCAATCAGGGGCTGATTCGAGATCAGGACGCTGATAGAGATGATAATCTGCATATGCTCTCTCATGAAAATGGACAAGGGCCCTCTTAAAATAACCCCGTTTGTCTGGCTGCATAAACCTTTAGCATAAACAGACAAGAGGCAGATATCTTAAGTGTGACTGGAACAGTGAGGTGATTCCTCAATGCAAACCTGACTCGGGGGTCATTTGCCAGTGCGGGAAATATGAAGAGGAAACGACACCAGAAATTTCGTTCTCACGAATTCAAAACTGAAGCATCAGAGTAGAGCTATTACATTATTTATCAGTTAAAAATATTTTAAATGGGTCTCTCTAAATATTTATATGAAATTGAAACCTTTTCTGTCTCTGCTTCACTTTTCCCTTTTTTCTCCCTCTCACACACAAACACGGGCAGCATTCATAAAACACACTTTGAAATACAGGATGTGAATATCCTGACGTTCTGCAAAACAGTTTGTTTTTGTCTACATGCAATACCAAAAAGCCTATATTCAAAAGAAACGTTTGCAATCACACTATTGCAAGGACGGCGCTGTTTATAAAAAACGAAACACGCACAGAAAGCATGCTGAGTGGCTGGAGGGGGCTTGTTTGCAGTTTGCTTGTATTCTAATATCTCCTTTATGCAAAGCTTTACTGAAACACTGTGTGTGGTCCACTTCGGTCCGGTCTGCAGAGCGGATGGCCGCGGTGGCCGCGTTGTTGTCTTTTTGACTTCATTTTTCAACATTGGCCAGTGTTGCTTATAATAAAACCAGATTATGAAAACATTTTGGAGTCCCGACATGCACTGACAAATTCAAATATCAACAAGGAGATATGACGAAAAGGGCACCCAAAGCGCTCTGCCAATGCTGGTGTAAACAGCATTAGCAAATGAATTGAAGGTTATTGTGACATTATTTGTCTATATTTCATCATTCTATTTTCAGGTTTGTTCTATAAACAGCTGGAATTCCACAGAGTGAACCAAGGTGGGGGTTTCCACGTTATTCTAGTCTCTTCATGTTCCTGCACAGTACATCAGCAGCTCTGGGTATTTAAACATTTCACAACTGAGTTTGATGTACTGATCAAATCAATTCACTGTTAAACTGGATACGTAACTGCTTTGGGGTCAGCTTTAGGGATGCTTTCTTCATTGTGGACACAAAATGACTAAATGAAAAAGCTTCATACATCCAGGTTTTAACCACCTGTTGGAGGTTGCATCACAACGTATCATTCTACACGTTGTCCGCCCCTTCTGATGATGCAGTTTGGGCCTCCCCCCTGCCCTCGACCACCTCTCTGGAGAAGTATCACACTGTTGTGGGTGCTAATCATGTCAAGCGGTTTAGTCTTTCATAAACAACATGTAAAAAATTAGGCCGCACTAACAATCTGGTAATTCAGTAGCGGTTGGCGGACGTTGCTGCTATTCCATTTCAGGCTGGATTATGAATCCGTGTGCAAAGCCGTTGCCCTCTTAATGATGGCCCTGTGATATTACAGCTGCTCACAATTAGCCAGGGCTCCCCCCCAGCCGCCAGAGCTCCCCTACGTAAATAAACGACGGGACGGGGGAGGCTGGGCACAGTAAGCGCTGAAACAACACGGCTGATTTGGACATCTGGTCTGGTAATAGAAACGTCTCTTCCACACTTTGACGTAATGAATAGGGATCAGAGTCCTGCTTTAGAAGCGACTCGTTTGGATGATGGAGACACGGCGAGCTTCATACATCACTGTTTGTTCTCATGTTGAGCGTGTGGATGGGAGGGCTATTCCAGGTCAGAGAGAGAGATGGAGGGGGCTCCAAAGCTGTGATGCTGTCCGAGAAGCATGTGTGGGCTGGACAAAATAATAGAAACATCACATGATAAGGAGATCAGTTTAAAATAAAAACATGACATCACCATAACAACTGAAAGAAGAAGCTAGTTAGTATACTCACTGTATCTACACTATAGACTGTCTCTGCTATAGACCTTGAGTTACATTAGACCTAAATCACAGTCACGAGAACATCACACACTGAGCCATATCAAGCCAAATATTAATAAAAGTATGTCTATTACCTTTAAAAGATGAAAACATTTTGTAATGTAAGTTTCTGAAACATTAAAGGTATATTAAGTCATTGTTGCACTTCTTTAAAGTAGAGGTATTTACAGAAGAAAGATTAAAAAATGAAATGGATGAAAATCAGTGCAACAAAGGCTGAGAGATCCTGATTATAATGTGTGAATCAAGTTCCAAAAGCAGTAGATCCTACATCTTCCATTATGCATGACATCTCATGACATGCATCATCTCATATAGCTTAGACCGGCACGATGTCCAATGAAGTCAGAAAAAACATACTTCAAGTCTCAAGACGATATACTTAGTTTCCACAAGCTGAATAACATGTCTTGTGACAAGTCCGCTGATAAAATCAGTGCGCTGCCCCTTTAAGCACCTAACAGAGCTACAACAAAGCCAAAGTTTTGGTCATTGCACGTGCGCTGGCCAGGAAAACTCCAAAATCTTAAAGGCCAGGACAGCCTCACTGGATATAAAGCTCTCAACGTTTCCATCTCTAACTGTTCAGCATGGAAGTGGATATATAATCTAATGAACTACTGGTGTTCATTAGGTCTGATGAGTGCTCCTCTGCATCATAATGGCTGTATAATGGCAGAGGAGTACAAGTCCATTCCACAGGACCAAGAGCACCCTAGGGTACAACCAGTGTTCCCCCATGATGTGTGCATTTTCCTTGATGGCAATGCCCTTATATACTGTAACCTACACTGCAAAAGGACTCAGATGTGATAGTTACACAAATATTTGCAATTGTGAAGCACTGAATTAGAATATTTTGGTAAATAAAGAGTGAAAAAAGGAGTGTCACAGGAATAAAATGCATTTCTGTAATTATGTAAATAATAGGATTTATGTTCAGTGAATGAAGTTGTGTCATCAAGACTTTACCAAAATTATGGCCAAATGTTGAAAAAAGACCTCACAGAATATTTGTTCAACTCCTTTCTGACCATCAAGCCTCTCCAGTATTTCCTTTTTTATTTTTCATCTTAAATCTTTCCACATAACTTTTCTCGTATTCCACTGACTGGGTGACTGGAGTCAGAGCAGTTAACCAGAGCTTCTCCTTCAGTCCAGTGATCAGTAATCAATCTGCTTTGATACATAGTTTCGTAACCTTGACTTTCAAGATAAAGATGCCCCTATGCATTGGAAAGGTCAGGGGCAGCTGTTAATTAACCAAGAGGGAAATGAACTAATGGGGCTCTTCGAGTGGCATTTAACGAGACACCCAGTCCCACGGAAAGAACCATCACAGCATCACCTTTTTCATTTAGTGTACAGTTCCGTGCATGGTGATGGCAGACATGCAATTTTGGTCATAATGTCATCATTTTATACAGGATTATTATTTTTGTGTTGTTTTATTCAGCTGTATTGTGTTTGCTTATGGTTCATCTTTGCTTTTTATCACATCTCAGGTGCCAGTAGATTATATCTTGATCATTTGTGATTTCTGCTGTAAGGAATGACCAGTTTGGTTTGTGTTGAACTGAAACCTTTTGGCCACAGGTAGCTTGTGAGGCTCAGCTGGGTGTTGCTCTACTATCAGAGACTATAATCCCTGGTATATTGACCCTCAGAAGTAGAAAATAACATTTTGTGTTGTGAAGTTCTGTCACTCATCCTGATAAAACAAGAAACAGTGGCTCAAGTTCTATCTTTAAAAACCTTCACTTTGCCTATCTTTGTACATCTTCCTCGGGTGGCAGTTGGCTTGCATCTATCCAAGCACGCATTAGGTGGAAACTCACTGAGGCACCCTGTCTGTGACAAGGCTAACAAACGTAGACCAAACACTTAAGTTCAAATTTATGGAAATTTGGAGTCAACGTGGCTGTAAAGGAAGTCCTGGAGAGCTCAAGGCAAACACACAGACTCCACGCAGAAAGCAAATCCACATCCTGTTATCTGTGACTTCAGCATAATATCAGCAACTGTTAATGTTCCTTACACTGACTTGCATCCTTCATTGACTTCAAATAGCGATCGCCACTTTGTACGGTTTTGATCACATGTCCGCCTGAGTGGCTGTGACTGTCACTGTTGTGCTTTGCATAAGCCATTGTATATGTAGGCGTTTACCCCCGGAATAGAGTTTACACACTGTGTGTGCACAGGCTTTGGGATCTAACATGGCATGCAAGGTACATGTCCTCAACAGGGCGTGCAGGATGCACAGGATGCTGGCAATTTTACCACAACAAACTGTCTCAGAGCAACCACTTTGATTTGCATCACGCTGCTCCAAGCATCACCTGCAATTTCTCTTTCTTTTGATTTCTCACAGTTTCAAAGTGAGGCTTCCATTTGGTGGCTTTATGCTGCGACACAGGGAGCATGCTTTGTCCCTAATGTGTCTTTACTTTCTCCTTCCCTCGCCTTTGTCTTGGTCTTCTCTACCCTCCTCCTCACCCCCCCCTCAAGCAGCTGTACATGCATGACGCCTTGCATCGCCATCTGGTCCACATTGGGGACTGCCACTGTCATCTGCTGATAATTACTGTCACCTGCACATTGTGCACTGCGATAAACACTTGGCGTTACCAGTGGCAAGCCACGGCACCACAACGCTTGTTTAGGCCGCCTAAGAGCTGGTGGGAGAGAGAGCTGGCAGCACAGAGAGGAGAGAGACTCACTGCAACATACAAGGGATTAATGGCAGCATGATGTGCCTTTTCACAAACCTCCAACGACACCAGGTGAAAAGAATAAACGTGTATTCGATTTCAGACCACTCTGACTGTATCTAGCAGGATTGATTGCCACACTAACTTTGCCACATCCCCTGTTTGTCGTTACTGCCATGATTTTCAGGTCGAGGCACAGAGGGTTTCCCACTCACATGTTTATACATCTAAATCACTGACCTTTGCTTGCACAGGAAATCCATCTGTGCTGATATACAGTATCTCAGTGATAAATACTTCCCCTCAAATATTTATAATAGGATCAGGAAACCACAAGAACATAATAGTTTAAATTAGACCCATCATACGCAAGTGGCTTGTTAGACAACATCCAATTTTTGAAGTTCAGGATTCTTTTTTTTACACGATGTGGTGGGTAAAAAAAAAAAAAAAAAAAAGAAAAAAGAAATGAAAAAAGAAAAACCTCAGGAGTCAAGGGTTGCAATCATAATGATTTAATGATGGGCTTATCCTCGCTGCAGTACAGTGTAAATCCTACCAGCCAGAGAATATAGCGTTGTCCCCTCTAGTGGTTTATCCTCCGGTGCCTTAGTCTCTAAATCTGCCGGTGACACTGACAATTATTTGACCCTTGTGAGGAAGTTGAACTCTCAACCGCTAAAAACACAAAGGTTCAGAGGTTTGGAAGCAAAGCAATTATGTTTTTATGTTGTAAATACATGTGCAGACTTCCTTTAGGTCTTAAAAAAGATTCTGTGTGTAAAGGCGTTCTCATTTGGAGGATTTGAATTGTCTGTTATGCTTCACAAAACGTTGTTAATTTTGCAATAGTTTTTCATTTGGCAGGTCTCTTGTTTAGAACAAACATTCTGTCTTTCTCTGACTTTATTGCAAGATGTTTTTCAAATGTTCTTTTCTTGCAATTCATCTCACTATTGTTTTCATTTTCTTTTTTTTAACTGTGACGTGTCATTATTTTGCAATCCCGTTTAGCTTTGATGTACATGTTAATATTTTTAGTTGATTGAAATAAGAAGAAATTGAGGAGAGCACGTCTGCAAACGGCTAACTTCAACCCCAAGCTGTTTTTATTTCCCACTCACACAAATCAAAAATGAATATAGTTTCCTCTTATTGCAATGTTGACCAAACACATTAAGTAAACATAGAATAAATGCCAAAGATATGTACTGACTTCTAAGCAATTTCAAGTGTTTGGAAGTAAATGCTCTCACGTTTTTGTCTCATTTGAAGCACATTATTACCTGAATGTTTCCAATGTTTTATCATTTCACACCCCTCGTTGCTTCCAGGGGTGATGTCTTGGACATTACTTGTCTAAATCTTCCAAAGGAGCACTACGTGCAGCTCAACCTGTCTGCTCTTCGTGACTTATATTAATGCCTTTGCCTTGACAATTGAAGAGTGGGGAGAAAATGTCCCTGATTGGAGTTCCTAAACTGTCCCCAGTGTCCTAAAAGCAGCTGATAATTGTGAGCGGGATAGATGTGTATATCAAATAGTTTACAAAATGAAGCCAGCTGTGTTTCCCCTGCACACTGTGGCTTCCTGACACGGCCCATTAAACCTTATTAGCTACTTCCTTTAACTGAGATCCTCCTCACCCCATCTTCCACCCCTCATATTAACGTTTTTTTCTGTTCCTCCAACTGGAAATTATTTGCTTTATTGTAGAGTGTCAACCTCTTTCTGTAGTTTTCTGACGCGACATAATTGGCACTTTAGAATATAATCATGGATGAGAGCTGTGTGATTGTGGTCTTTTATGCACAAATTTCAGCAGATTGTTGATCACTTCGTTCGCCCCCTTGGTCTCGCTGTGCATACGACTCATCTCTGATGCCTCTGTCAGTCTGGGTACCTTCTCCCAAAGGTCCTCTCTTCACCGCGCCGCTCACGAGCCATTAGCTTTGAAATGACTCATAAAGAATCAATTGAAAATGATCACAAAAGGAAGAGAATATCGGAGGGGACGCTTCGTGGTTCATGAACAGATGTTGGCATACATGCTGCATGTCAGACACATTATTGCTTTATACAGACATTACCAGCGCAGCCAAATGGGAGAGATAATCGCAGCGACGTTTAGATATGACAATAACTTCTTGGAAGCCGACAGAGGGAAAAAAAGCAAGCTTCAATGACTCCAAGTACATAGACAGGTTAGTTCTTGAGTACAGCTCGCGGAAGGACTCCCCAACACACAAGTCAGCCAATTGTAAATCAGCACATGCAGAAAAGAGGATGACATACTTGCTGGAGGTTACCATATGAAGCTCAGGCTTTAATAAGCCAAGCTATGAAGGTGATGTATTGCTGGAGGTTGAGAATGTTGATGTAACCCAAAGATGTTGAAGTAATTGCTTCTTGTACCTGGGTGGTCCCAATGAGAATAGAGTGCATGTGTGTGTGTCTATGTGTGTGTATGTGCTTGTATTGCTGGGTGTCGGGTTAGTGCCAGCCTTTTAAAATTGATAGCTTCCTATGTGGACAGATATAGTAACAGCAAAAACACTGCTGCTGTCTGATAATATAAAATTAGAGCAGTTAACCCCTGCAGCGCTGGGTGGATTGATGGAAGCCTGTTACAATGGGCCCTTATGGAGGGCAGGAAGTTATGCAGGTGATTGTGAGAACCACTGACAGAAAGTAACAACACACCAAGCGATTAGTTATTTAAGCTTAATAAAATGATTTCATTTATGTTCAGGTTATTATTCTTGCAATTATGATACTAGTTTGCACTGGATATCTTTACTTTTAATTCTGTTTGCACTGGACATCCGTACCTTTAGTCCTATTTGCACTGGACATGTGGACATTTCTACATTTTTTTTAACCTTTAACTTTTAATTCTTTGCTTGCTGTGCTTTTAGATTAGATTATTTATTGAATGCCTTTTACTTAAAACTTGTGGAATATGCTGGAACTTGTTGAATTTCCCTTGGGGATGAATAAAGTATCTATCTATCTATTTAGTTGCCTTTTTAGAGTGATTTGTTGTCAGTACTTTCAGAATAAGTTTATAGCTCTGAAGGAATTCACATTTTTTCACTATTGTACACAAACGTTGAAGAGTGCTAATCTGTAGAATAGCATGTGCTTGGTATCATGTTGCCATTAAACAGAAGATCAGGCAATATTTAAGAACATGGGACTAGATGACATAATCAGTCAACCACCACATGGTAGATGCCTCCCTCCCCAATATCTGTGCTGTGGTGACAAGGAGGCACCCGTTATGGACTTAAATGCACAGTATGCAACTTCTGGTTGGGGGATTGGGCTAGTGGAACATTTTATACATATAAAGTACAAAATATGAGTGACTATATTCAGTATTGCAGTTAGTTAAATTTGTGGTATTCTGGATATAGTTACTGACTTTAAAAATAGTTTACTTGAAAGGATTGCTTTATTATTATTTTTGTTTAATTTACTCTTAAATTCGTAACTTGTGCATGTGCAGTGTACCTGCTACACACTACATGACAATGACAGAGGACGTGCACAGCCAGGACAAGGTTTTGGACCCAAGTGCAGAATCACCACAACACATACATAGCTTATATCAATTTTAATGTTGACTTGACAGGTCCAGATAAGCAGGAACAATACAGAATCTCTGTTAATGCACAGAGAATCAGACGCCAAGCAGTCACAGGCAGGCAAAGATTCAGGATGTGCTGAATACCAAGTCTTTGAGTCCTTTTTTGTGTTTGGTGTGGCAAACACCAAACAGTCTCAGGAAAACCAAAATCCAGGAAGCGTGAGGCAAGACTTGTGGGACGAAAGGTGAAGATATTTATCGGGGAACAGGAGAACAGGCGTGGTCAGAAACAGGCAGGCTCTACAACGAGAGATCAGGCTACGTTTACACTTAGGGAAACAGATGTGGTTTGAGTTTGAGGTTTTTTGTTTTTTTTTACAGAAAACGATCATTTTTAAAAACTCTGGCCAAAGTGGAGATTTCTGAAAATGCTGGTTATGTGTTGGCGTGTAAACAGGGTTAAACAGCGTTTGAAACGTCACAACATGCGACTGAAAATACCTAACGTCATGTAAGTGACCTGTTTACACTCGCGCCCATAGGTTATAGGGCATAGTTATGATGGCGCTCGATGGCGTATTTATCCGGGTTCATGTAAATTACATTTTTGAAAACGATGTTGTGTACACAATGTTATTTTTGAAAACGTCCGTTTTCCAAAATACCCTGCTACGTGTAAACGTAGGCTCAGTCCATATGAAATTGCTGGACAGTCTTGCATTTGAATAATGCCAGTCTCACAAAGAGTGAGTGTGGCAGCAGCTTAAATACTGCACTGATTGCTAAGAGCTCAGGTGTGTGATCAGGTGAGCGGGCAGGTAGGCGTGGCTGAATGTAGGAAAGTACTAATGGCACAGGTGAGCAGATGAGGAGACAATGGCAGCAGGTAAGAGAAATGAATAGACTGCGTCAGTGTGTGCTGTCAATGTCTACACATAACCATAAAGAATGAATAATGCTGTAGTCACTACTGCAGAGTGCTGTGTAAGATTGCCTATTCTGGCAGAAAACAAATAAAATACATTGTCAGTGAACATACCTACAATTAGTTGTATGGAGGTGGAATTTCTAGGAGACGGGGCTCCTACTCGCCATCAACCAAGCTGCGTTCCACATCAAAAGACTCCGCGTCTGATTTGAAGAAACACTTTGAGGTAACCTATGAGGGTTTTTTTGTATTGCTAAAGTGTGTGCTGATGAGGGTCTAAGGACAGACGCTGTTGTACAATGTAGAGATGGTAAAGCTCACTAATTACTCCCACCAAAAAGTAATGCATTACTAATTGATAATTGTCATTTTGTCAATTGTCAACTGACTTGTCTGCTCTTAAGTAACAAGCCCATTTAAATTACAGTGATTGTAATTGCACTGTTAAATTTGAAAAAAGTAGTGGAATTACAGTAACTCAATTATTTCCAACACTGGTTGAAAATTACGTGACATTAGATGGTGATGTCATAAAGCAGCGTGGGACCACAGGAGTTGTTGTCTTCAGTGTTAAACAACCACCACTGCTGATGAAAATGAAGAGCCGTGCTTCATGCAGAGTGAGCAATACAAACAGTCGTAAACAATAGAGTGAGTAGCCACAAGTTTGCCGACTTCCTTCCTCACTCTGTCAACTGGAGGGGGTAAAGGGGATTTGATTGCATTGACACGCAATGAAAGGCACCATTACCCTGAATAAAATTATGTATTTTTCTGGGTTTGAACATTGTTGGAAACATCTGGGAAACATTTTATGCAGAAATGTCACATATTATATATTATATCAGGGTGAAGCTGCAGTTAAGAACGCCCTTGATATCTCCACTCTTTTTGATCATCTGCTTTGTGGGGCTTTATAGTGGAGTGGAGGCGTGTAGCAGTGACATGAGTGCTTTGTCTGCTGCAGATGAAGCATAGGTAGACACCACAACATCAAGATCTGTTTGCATCAGCCTTTATTACATTGTTTTCCATTTTTGTTATGCAGATTTCTTCATGCTGGCCAAATGAAAAAACAAATTTGTTTTGCTTTTTTTTAATTTCTGCAATTTATACCCATTTTTTTTAATTTTAAAATAAAATGTAATTATGAAATTGTGTTTATTTGAACCATATTTTACAGTTTGGTTTAGAACTACCTCCAGTAAATGCAGAACATGCGATTAGCTCCCTACACTAAGTTGCAAGACAGTTTTTCACATTTTTACTGGCCTCCACTCTGCACTCTTCTGGAGCATTGAAGGAGAGCCTTATGAATCACAGGAAAGCAACATGAGTTATACGACTCTGCCGCATGAAAACAAATTCACTTATCTCTGTATGGAAAATTGCATGAGAAGAGGCTTCTGTTTATTTTAATTTAATTATTTCACAATGAAAGTAAAAGTAAACGACACATAGTACACATGTTCAGGAAGCATATTTAATATAATCATGCAATAAGCTAACATCCACTCCATTGATATTTTCATTAAACAAACATCAGACTTTTATCCTCTTAATGTATCTCTCTGCTTTACACACGACAGCCAGATTAATGTGCAACTTGACAATATTGAGGGTTAGAAACAGATATTTCTTCCCTCTCTCTCTAAGAGGAGCCCCACATGTCCTTGAAGCTTTGCAAAGTGTGATTTGTAAATGAGATAGGCGAGTATTACAGACCCTTGGTATTTCTCTTGGCGCCCTGCGATCAATTAAAGTGCGACAATAATAAATGTATACATTTAGAGGGATTTCGCTGCGGTGACAAATGATTTTACCCTTGAGCTATTGACATTGTCTGGGAATAAGCTGTGTCTGTCCCTGTTGTGTATTCTGTCTGAGGGTCCCTTCCTCTGCTTGGGGAGTCTGAGGACATGGCAGACACATATTCATCATTAACATGTGAGCATGGATGCGCACAGGCTCACACACACACACACACACACACACATACACACACACACGAGTATACACATGCATTTTCCCATGCATGCAAGTATCCTCTGCTTAATGGGTGTAAAGCCTCTGCATTGTCGCATATCTCACAGGTCTCACAGGTCAAAAGAAAAGTTAGATTTAATCATTGTTCTTACTTATAATGGGATTTAGAAAGAAATATTTGTGTGCCTCTGTTGCTCGCTGATACCATCTTTAGATTGAGGTAATTGGATCCCCTGTAGTCAACTGAATGATGATTGTGAGCTCTTTTATTAAGTGCGATGAGAAAATTGAAGATTCAATGCAGTTACATGCTCTTTGTTGTACGGGTGACATTTTCTTTGCTCATTAATTTCACAACTCTCTTTTCAAATGTTTGTTCCATTTCTCTTTCCCCATGGCGAGCAGATTTACTCTTGAGTGCTCCATTTCACCTACTTTTCATACTTTTTCTTTTTGTATCTGACATGAAAATTGGAAAATATATCTTCTAATCCCCTTTTGATTTTATTCATGGCTTTGATATGTTACCTAGTTCATATGATTGATTGGTTGAGGGGGTGATGGAATTGTAGTAATAGAAGTCATTAAGCTGGTGGGATCTAATATTACCAATCTACTAGGCCCTGAAAGATCCATCAATAGGTGAGATATTTTCTCGCTGAGAGGGGGGTGACACATTTAACATATTTCAATAACGTAATTTTCATGTGGGGCAGGTCAGGCTGTGAGTACAAAGGGCAATAGTGTTGGAGTGTGTGAGTTGAATCGGGGCGTATGCTAAGCAAATCAATAAAACATTAAAGGCAGCATGCAGAGAGCAGCCCATTTGGTACCTGTCTGCCAAGGGCAATGGTCTAGCCACTCAGAAAAGAGAGAAGGATTGGAGTTGCTGGGCTTGAGGAATGCTCTGGCACTAACATAATTGGAAGGTAGTTGCCTTATGACTGCAAATTGGGTTTTTGCGCTTCATCAATAGGCATTTTGACAAGCAGCGTCCATCACGGCGCATCTCACACTTGCCACGCGTAGCAGAGAAAGAGGGGTCTCAATAATTACATTAAATCTCTCGCTCTCACCCACCCCCAGCAACCTTCCTTATTGTTGGACAAGAAAAGCAATATGGTATAATTAGGTTTGATTGGGATGGTGGTGGAAAACAAGGGGGTCAGATACGTTTCCGGTGAGATTTGCAGATGAATGAAGTTACCATAGCGACGTGCATCTCTGTCCACTAGTGCGTAAAGCATAAAGCAAGGCACGTGGGCAGGTAGGACAACACCTAACATCTGTTAACTGAGAGCATGCCAGGCGTATTGACACTGACCCGCTGTGATAGATGAGCTAATGGTGCCTAAATGCAGATGTGTACCAGTTACAGATGACCTGCTGGAAAGATTATGTGCAGTGTTTCACCTGTGAGCTGCTGGGTAAAAATATGGCAGATTTATGGTTGTCGAGTTTAACCCTTTATCTGGCAAGCTGATGTGCAGGAGACCGGCTGATGTGGTAAAGGTTTATAAAAACCTTAAATATAGAATTCTGTTGGTTCTCATGCTTTTGACAATGATCGATTCATAAAGAATCATGATGCATAATCTTTGCAGCAGAAGAGATTTTCTTCTTTTTACCCAAAAACCACGTGGCTCTGAGTCTTCTTTCTTCCTCTAAGCCAGTGTACAGTCAAAACAACCTCCATGAGCAGCATAGGGCCTGAGCAGCAATATAAACTGTAATCTAAACTTAATTCCAATGACCATCTTTTAAGAAGTGAAAGTTTCAGAAAAACAAGGCAACTTCTTTCTAATAATTATTTGTCCCATAAGATTCAACATGAAAGAACAAGATTCATTTTAGGGATTTTGCACCAGTAAAATTAAAAAAAAAAAAAAAATCATCCCAAAATACTTGGATGACATGAAAAAGTCCCAGATCTTTTTTTTTTTTCTGTCTCTGTGTAGCTTGCACTGAAGTTTGAAGGTGTATTCTTATGTTCATACAGAGTGAAGCCAAAAAGATGTCACTTCTTACCCACAAGTGAGTTTTACAGTCGGAAAAGCTATGGCAGCAGTGTTAACCAGACCAATCACATGGAGGGGAATTCAGTTGTTTGAATGGTCAGAAATACCACAAATATACTACAGTAGCTCCAGTAGACCAGAATGCATTGCAGCCAGACACAGTACTTTACATTCTGTGCGAGTGACAGGACTTGGTTGTTGACAGGAAAAACTGTTTCTCCACTATCATCATCATTATTGCTGCCTGCACCCACTCATGAAACCCACAGCTGAGCGCAACACGTTAACACAGCAGGGTGAGGAAAAGTGGGTTCATCAAAGTAAATTATAATACACTGAGATGTAACCCCTCCACTGAGCGATATAGATTGACAGCTGTGACAGAGGATCAGAGGAGGGCTGTCACAGCAAAGCCAAGTAAATGTAATCCTCCAAACAGCATCTGACCGGCCAATATCTGGTTTTTAAAGACCGTCGCTGATGTCATATATCAGCAAAAACCTAGGGTGTCAAAGAATGCGCTCGCTGAACACATGTTCACACACAAGCATTAGAGACGAGAAATCAGCTCGGTGCTCCTCTGGAAAGTGGAGGACAGGGAACTGCATTAGCAAGTGGGAGCATTTCAGCTTAACTGCCCACAAGGGGGTTGAAGGTTTAAGGTGCCAATGTTTCCAGAAAGACTAATATGAGGATGGGTGGAAAAAAACATGGATTTTCCTGTTGATGGGTTTGTCACTTAATGTTCCGCAAATCTGGAGGAAGAAGAAGAAAAAAAAAGCTATGAGAAACATACAAAGAGGTCAGTCCTTACTTTTTGTCCAGGGTTATCCACATATTGTCTGGAGTGCTATGAACCCCCTCGTCTTTGTGTCTGCTTCTTATAAACACAGAACTGGAAAAATAAAACAACAGGAAGTGTATGACAGAACAGCTCTGTTTGGTGTACGGTTTGATGTGTCATCACATTCGGTTTATGGATGTTTCTGCCCTTGTTTTTGTTTTGAAGTTGTGTAAACTTTTTTGCAAGAGATGTACACAGATAAGTGGATGTTTGGATTGCCACTTGTTTAGTCATCCTAGTGTCTGTTATTGCAGTTATAATGACAGGCAGTAATTGCAAATATCATTTTCATGATGAGGCGACACAGAGAGGAATATCTGGGATGCTCGCGTGCAATGTAGACAATGACGGTAGTGGAGGTGGGACAGCTGGGTGCGATATCGTGCTGTTGAATCCTTAAATCGCTTCTAAAATTAGCCCTCATTCGTTAAATGGAACAACATGAAAAACCAGTTCCATCCTCTTCCCGTCACGTATCGCCACTGCTCAGGTTTCATAAAATCTAGCTCGGTTGCCAGTGCCATGTGTGATTTTCCTTTGCAGGAATCGCCTGAAAGTAAAAACAATTATCCTGCTATTTTGGAGGCATATTTCTTTAAAATTGGACAGTCTGGGGATCTGTAATAAACCTAAGTGCAGGAATGAAGAAAAAGCTCCTTTTAAAGCCGTCCACCTTGGGGAGCATGCCACTGGAAATCCTCTGGCTCTTTTTAATACATCAAAGCAGCAAATTAATCCTGAATACAACACATGTACAGGCAGGTAAATGAAGACAAAGCCACAGTGGACCAAGGCTACATGCCTCTTATTACAGGCCGTTGATAAACTCCACCTCAAGCCTTACAAATGGCTTATTGGGAGGTGTGGGAGAAACTTACTCTTAATAAGACTGTCACTTTACAAGGGAAGTGTAAGCAAGAGAAAAATGGAATTAAGAACACAAAGACAGTCTCTGCACATACTGCTGGTACTCTTGTACAGTATCTTTTCAAGCTAAGTAATATCCTAAATCTTGTACTAAATATCATACAAGGAAGAAAGATTTCACACAGGTTAAGTCGTTTAAACAAAAAGAGATGAAGAAGGCATCACAGGTGCCAATGGGCTTCAATAATTTTTCACTTAGCCGTCTAAATAATACCAACATAAATCCTCATTATTTGTCTCTGCTCTCGCCGTGACTAAGCTCTTACTCATTGTCATGACAAAGAAAGGCGAACCAAGTGTTGTGGTAGATTATGGTCTCAGCGCAAGGACTCACGACTGGCTGACATAAAGCTCCAGGACGTCAGATTTGTCAACTGGCTCTTAATTGCAGTTATTATTCAGTTTTAATTGTTGCATGATGGGGATCAGCGGCTCGTTCTCTAATAAGGGATGTGCAACCCACATTTTATGCTACAACAAACAAAGAAAAGATTTCAGATGTATTATCTCATCAATGAGGTCAAAACAGCTGCACCTTCAAGAAACGCTTTTAAGCAACTAGTCATACTGAATTGTAAAACCTTGTATGCATTATTTTTGCCCTGCGTGCATTAAAATAATATGAGAAAAACATGTTATCCTACATTTGGAATGACATGATTGGGTCTCAGTTTTTGACAGTTGCTATATGTTTTGCAGAAACAAGAAGGAACCTCACATACTGTCCTCTATACTGTGTTTTTATTGGTGCTGATAAAGTGTACCTTCGGTAGGCAAACAGTCTCTTAAGGTAAAGGTCCCCACGAGTGGATAATTCACCTTCTTTAAATCCCACATTCTCTCTGACCAGCAGCCAGTGGGCACACATTTACACAGAGTTCAGCATGGACCTAAAATTGAATCCCGAGCTGAGGTGGCACCTTTCAGACCCAACCCCAATGAACAGGCCCTGTACTGCAGAGTTTCAGACCCAAACCCAACCAGCCCACCAGCACAAAACTATTCTAAACTCTACTAGCCGATAAAGCTGGAAGTTTAGCCTTAATACATGCAGTGCATTTAAATATCGGCATGGAATTTGTATGAAATCATCTGCCTTCCAGTTTATAGATCAACTTAAGCCTTTTCCAAGTATCGGCCAGGTGAACGCGGCAGATAAACTCAAAGCATATGTATTTCCTAGCTGAGCTTAACAACAGTCCAAACAGTTAGACTTTGTAGCGGTGCGTTCAGTGAGTCTCTGCAGAGAGGATGTGTCGGGGTGCCTTTTGACGTTGGTTTATTTTTTGGTATTGTATGTCAGATTAGCATTGCAATATCTACACTGCACCTGGCCTGTGAGGTTTTTATCTATTGTCGTGGTCATGAAGCAAAAAGTTTTTGCTTTGGATCATCCATTACTGACTGCTAGCTTGCCAAGCTCTTATTAAGTTACATTTGAAAATACAGTTGTAATCCAACCCGAGCCTGACTCGAGTCTGATGCTTTACACAAAAAGACATGCATCAGGATTTTACCACTTCTCACTGAGCAGGAGACATCTTTTGTACAGACATCTCTGTATTTCTGCTGAAGTAAAATATTCTGAAGTCTCTAGCAGTAATGGTGAACATACTTAATTAGCACTGAGCACAACATAGATGCTGTATATTTGTTTATCAAAGCTTCCAGCCAGCATTTACTGTAGAATAAAAAGCGTGTCTGATGTTGTCACTGTGGCACCAAAGTGAGATATTTATGTACAACATATCAAAACAAATTCTCTATCGAGCAGTCGTTTGTATGTTTGTAGATAGCGATCTGAATCCGGTGGCAAATCTCCAAACTTTATGGTTCACAATTTTCTGCTGATTTCATGGTTTTTATTTGTGATAGTACAAAGGGATTTTTGTTGTTTTTGTATTTTTTAAGACAGATTGGACAGTTAGTTTGGACAGATGTGTGTTTGGATCAACCGACTGAGCCATATTTGAAAACTATGTATGAAAGTCCATATTCTAGCAGATCATTAGAGAGCTCTAAACGGTGACAGAGGGTCAAACCGAGTTCTCTCATGTGGTATTTCAGATGGACTTGTGTGTCCTTTTTGACGCAGCTGTGCAACTGAGGTGGCATAGTTCATTTCCCACAGGGCTAGAAGACAGTATAATCCCCCAGAGATGACTTCCCTTTGATAGCGTGCTCTGAAAGCTTCCTGTCACTTAGTGCAGTTTGACAGCATCATCGTGGCGGCCATTGATCCGTTTGCTTGACTCTGCATTATTAAGATGACAACTTTGTGCATGGGCGTGCACTGTGTGGGTCCCAACTGTAATGCATGTCTCAGATCCATTATAACCCGATTAGATTCCCCTCTCCTGGAAGTGCTGCTCTGTGACAGAGAGCATAATCTTTAATGGAATTTGTGTGAAATCAAATTATACGAGCATCAATAAACATAACATAATTCAGAAGAGTAAATGGGCTTAATTTATTGGATGGGCAGGCGTAATGGCACCGGTGTGTGTAGAATGAAGATGTCAGGGAGACAGGTTTGAAACGGCGGGGGGAAAGGACGTTGACAAATACATGATCAGTGTGTGTATGTGCGCACATGTGTGTGTGTGTGTGCGTTAGAGCATTTGTGTGTTGGCATATGTGACACTTTAAGTGAGAAAGATAAATGTTAATGATGAGGCATAGCAGGGTCTTCACTGTTCTTACTGTTCTGTGTGTGTGTGTGTGTGTGTGTGTGTGTGTGTGTGTGTGTGTGTGTGTGTGTGTGTGTGTGTGTGTGTGTGTGTGTGTGTGTGTGTGCGTGCATTCAATATTCTGAGCAGGAATTTGGAACAGCAGGAAACTGGCAGATTCTTCATCCACATGAGTGGGTAAAGAAAGTTCAACCTTTTATTAGAGAGGACTGTAATTTAATGGGCAGGGTGCACACATGGACTGAGAGAGGCGAGCGAGAGATGAAGGCAGAGGGTGGCGAGGGAGGGAGAGACAGACAAAGAATAGATTGAGAGACAAAAGAAAAGATAGCGAGAAAGAAAGCAATGGAAATGGAGAGGGAGTCAGAGGAAAAGGGGGGAAAAGCGGTTGACAATGCTGCGGTGAAAACATATTGAGGGACAGGGTGCGAAGGGAAGGGTTGAAGTGTGTGTGTGTGTGTGTGTGTGTGTGTGTGTGTGTGTGTGTGTGTGTGTGTGTGTGTGTGTGTGTGTGTGTGTGTGTGTGTGTGTGTGTGTGTGTGTGTGTGTGTGTGTGTGTGTGTGTGCTTTGAAAGGAAGATTTGATGGAGTGGCTCTGCAGCTGTAACAGTCAAGTGTTTGATTGCCCGGGTGGGAATCGTGTGAGGTTGTCATTTTGCGTCTTAACCTTTTCGGGGTAGCTTTTCTTTTTTTGGGTGGGAGGTTAATAATCAAAAATGATCTGCTTCACTAGAGCAGATAAATAGTGTCAAACACAGCTGGGACAGAGAGAGGCTGACTGGCCACCACAGAGCTAAATTGATGGTTGTAGCTGCAGAGGAGACGGGGAAAAAAGCCCCCTCGCTCTACTGTATGACACTCATGAATAGACTTCTAGGTGTCGTATTTTTTTTTCTGCTCTGTCGTTTCTGTGATGTGCCGCAGTCAGGAGCCAGGAGGCGCAGATGTAAAGTGTGTGTCGCCTGAGACGTGAAAGCACGCTACAGCTGAACCGACAGAGCGCCTTTACAACGGCCTTTCAATTTACAATCTGAGACGTTGACGTTTTTATTCATTATTTCTTTTCCTTTCAGTCAGGCTGTGTGTATTTAAGAAACGCTCGCCACAGTGTTGACTCTGCGTGAGGGATTATGTCATAGTCAGACACACACACACACACACACAATAAGACAGAAAAAGGTGCAAGCTGTTGAAGACATATGTCATTGTCACATTTTTTTCTCCCCCTCCTAGAAGGTCTGACTGTTTTTGAAAGATATACTGTCCACAAAAGCCTCTTCTTCTTTATCCAATAAATCTGTTTGTGTGGCGGATAAAAGGAGACAGACTGAGAGGAAAAGAAAAGCAACTCAGTTTACTTTATCATCTTTCACTCTCCCACTCGCCCTCCCCTCCCTGCCCTCGCTCCTGCACCAGATTTGTGGCCATAATCGTGGATAACTTACAGTATAATCTTGTTTGTTCCTTTCTTAAATGGAGCGATAACATCTCTGCGGATCATGAGTGGAACGGCAACAGGGGGGAGAGTAGAGGGGGTGGGGGTCCGCAGTGGAGGAAGACGGGGGATGAGGGGTTGGAGTGGAGCAACAGGGGAGGTGGGAGAGGACAGCGAGGCTGTTGCACCTCGTTTCTTTATGTGGAAATCCTATAGTGCTGGCGTTTATGACCAGCTGCCTGGCTGCTTCCACTGCAGGATTTACAAACCCCCTCTAACACACACACACCCACACACACACACTCAACTCACAACGTAGGCACAGTGTTATTTAGAGGAAGGACAGTAATAAATATCAGCAATATAAGAGGTCAGCAAAGGTCGATCGGGGAGGAAGATCCCCCGTCATAATTTGTTTGCATCCAATAGATGTTTGGGGGGCTGTCAGTGTGTATGTATGCACGTGTTGTGGTTGGGGGAGGGGGTTAATGCAAACAGTTCATTATTTGGTGAAGTGAAATGGGCTTTTGTTTAGATCACTCACAGCCGTAACAGCTCCCAGTGACACAGCCATATAAACTGGGTTAAAAAAAAAAAAAAAACCCAGAGCACTGCATGTGTGATGATTGGCGATGTTTATCTTATTAAATTCAGTGAAAACCAGTTATGGTGGGTAGACCCATGAACTCACTGTGGTCCAACTTTTGACTTGTGTGCACTGGTGAAAAGCAGTGAACTTAAAAGTGAAAGGGTTTGTGACGACTGACTGGAGGTCAGGGATTATCCTCAATATAATTTGGATCTTTGATCTTCGTCTTTAATTTGGTCTTTCGGTTCACTTAGGTGGAGTAGTAGTAGTAAGCAGTATTTTTTTCACATCACAACCATTGATGATATATCTATGAAATATATGAAGAAGACTGATTTTGTGAAAACTTTTCCCCTCTTTGTGCTTTCACTGACGTCACATGCAATAAACTTAATTCTTGGTCATTATTATCAATATTTCATTTGGGGGATGAAACAGTGTAACTTATATTGCATTTGTTTTGAGACAGTGTGATCTTCCTGTGCTGAAGTAATGTGAGGCCTGGCTGAAGCCGCACACTTATTAAGGCCCGTTGTTTATGCTCCTCTTCCTGGGAGGACCGGAACAGGGGCATAAACAACAGCTCTGGGTATAAAGGACAGCGCTGAGATGCAGATCCCTCAACAGCAGAGCTATAGAAACGTACGCCTTGTTAATTATTCAAAAGGCTGCGCAGGCTCAGAAGCTATCACTGATAAAGCCGATCAGAGATGAGGGGTGGTTTGCTCACTGTCAGGGAAGAAACGTGATAAAGAAGACCCCAGCGTTGCGTCTGCCTGCCTTTAGACCTTCCTCTGCCAAAGCTCTCCTGTGTTCAGGGTGTGGCTGATGGATGGGCCTGCATTTCCCAAGCTTGGGGAATCACCCTCCATAAACACACACCCATCCCCCTATCCTCGCTGGATCCCCCCCCCCACCTCACACCACCCTTCTCCCCAGCTTGGACAGGTGATACAAGTGTATATTTATTTATTTCCTTTAATACTCTTCTTTATCTCCTTCATTGTTAGAAGGCCTGTGAGATTGATCAATATTTAATTTTCTGGGAGAAGGAGTGGGGAGGAATCAGTGCTGCAGTGACACTCAGGAAATCTTCCTCCACATGCCGGCTTCACTCTCACATCCTCTCCCTTCCTCATCCTTCCCTCATCTCTTGTCTCATCCCATTCCTCTATCTCCTCGACACCTCCTCTTTCACACCTTCCTCCTGTTACTCTGTTAACCACTGTTTCTCCAAGCTGAACAAAGGCGCCTGTTAGCTCTGAGCGTCCCCTGATAGAAAAAAGGGCTGAGGTTAACCTCTAATGTAATGAAGGATCATAAAGGGAGCGGCTGTGCCCTCTTGCAGGAGGGCCTTGCTATGAACAGGGCCCTTTGCTGACCTTTGACTCCATATGGTCATTGCCCAGTACTTGGATGTGCCCTTTAATGAGCGAGCAGTCTAATCAATGGATCATTTTTCACTTTGGAGACTGGGAGGTCCAGCCTTGCGTCATAAGCAGAGGAGGAGAGCACAACGGAAAAGAAGCAGAATTAAAGGTTGTTCAATGGTCATTTTCTGAGTCTTCATCCATATCTGGTGGTGCTCTTAGAGGACACTTTGATCTGTTACAGCCACTTTGCAATACCCTGAAGCTGAAGTTAAATCTGTCAAAATAAAGGATGAGCAGTGACAGAGCAAAACACTGCAGTGCTGTGGTATGAAAATGAGAAATCGGAGGCCTGGCCCTGCCAATAAAGCCTCGAGACAACTGCTTAGTCAGGTTCAACTAATCATGTCTTTTTGTCGATGTATTTGAAGCGAGCGAATTGTCATCAGTGACAAAACCATTATTGTCTTGACCCTTGAGCCCTGTTTAATTAACCCATACGTTTGATTTCAATACTGACGGGATCTTTTGTGTGCTTTGTCTTGTTTTGGACGTGCACGCTGGGAAGTCTCCAAAAATCTTTGTTTACGTTAAGTGGCTTTAAATGTTTTGATACAAATCAGAGTCTAAGCTCACTTTAGGCATCAAAGGAGCGAACACGTGTTGAGGAAAAGAAGGGTATTTTTTCCTCTCCGATGCCATTTTACAGAGGAATGTTAAATGGCTCTCTGTGGATTGATCACATTCTTGCTGTTACTTTTAAAAAAAAAAGAAAGAAAAAAAAAAACAGGAAAGACAAAGCATCCCCGTTTTGCTCCTTCCATTATCAGTGCTGCTGTACAGTAGATGATCATGAAAGGGAGCTGATAGTTTTGACTGCAGGCCATTGAGGCGCTCTCTAGATAGAGGGCAGTGCCACTGCGGCTCTCATTATACCCCCCTTCCCTTTGCCCCTCGTGGTAATCGCCACCAGAAGGGTGCAGGAATTTCTCAGCACATGCTGGTGGTTTCTGGCTCGTTTCAACCTCTGCTTCCCATTGAGCGGCGAGGAATTTAAATTTTCATACACAGCAGAGGAGAAAGTGCTCTTGCAAAGTTGTTCCCGTCGCAGAATGCCTGGCTCGCTTTGAAATATCCCCTTTAAAGACTTTGAAATCGGGTGATAAAATGTTATCAGCTGAGCAAAAATAGAGGGAGAGCTTGTCTTTTATAGGTCTTTCACTCTCTGTGAAGTGGCAGCAGCCAGTTTTAGCTCTGTCTATCTGTGAGCCACATAGCTGACTAATAGTGTTGTGCAGCATGTGGTCTCTGGGGCTTCAGGCCAGGTGTTGGTGTTAATGCTGGAGCCCTCACAACACCTGTTAGGGCCAGCTTCAGCATCCATACAGTCGTCTGCTCTCTTTACCCTGCTTAACCAACCTGTCTTACTCTCACTCAGAACTTTAGAAATCATTACCAAGGTAGCCATAGTGCCAGTTGAAAACATTTTTATTAAGTCTGGTGGGAAGGCATTGACATTCAGTCATAATTACTATCACATGGTTTCATTTCCTCTCAGCAACATGAGTGGTTTATTTCATCTCTTTGCTTGGAAATAATAAAAAAAAAAATATTAGACTCAGTGGTATAAAATGTCATGACAGCCTGCTGGTGAGCAATGTTTATTGCGTACCTAAAGGCCACGCTTTGATCCCTCAGAACACTTCTGAGGAGAACACAATCCTCACATACATAAAAGTAGATCATTTGTCATTATCTTCCAAAGTGACCCATCTGACGCCCCTTTGGCAGGACCATAGGTCCAGCAAGTAGGCGTTCTTATATTTAAACAACAGATCTGTTATTTGTCAGTGTCTTCAAAAATGACCTATATGACTGTAGTTAAAAAAAAAAAAAAAAAAAAATCTTACCTTAAGGTTTACGTACAACCTTTTTAACCTCACAGCCTTCATCAGTGGATGGAGTTTGCTTTGTTGTTGTGTCATCAGTTGTCATCACGTGTCCTAAACATTGGACAATTAAGCTAACTCCAGTGACAACTGAGTAATCTGGACTTGGTGCTGGAGTCTGTGAGACGTGGTTCAAAGCTCCAAACATCTTTTGGTGAACAACTGTCAAGATTAAACTTTCTTGCTTGTGGTACGAATGGCCACGGTGATGTGGTCAGTGGGCTCATAGGGTGACATTGTCACCCAAAAACCTTCCGGCAACCTCCTCCCCAGCACACTACTTCTACCTTTGCTTCTGAGAGAGAGCAGTCAATATTTGTTCGACCACAAAAGGTCATTTATGATGAAAACATACGCATGTCATTTTAAGTATTTGAGCAAATGGCTTGTGGAATCAAACAAAACTGTCTTCATTAGAAAACAATAGCATTGGTCAAAACTGAGTGGTTTCATTATTTGCGTGACCACAAGAGGTTGCTTGTCTGGAAAATGACATCATGTCTTTTTATGCATTTAAACAAGTAACCAATGCCGTTGTTTTCTGGTGAATGAGTCTTGCTTGATCCCCCTGCCGTAAAGTAGTGTTTAGCAAGCGTCATGGTCACAGGTTATCATTTGTTCTATTGATTGGTTGCCGAATGACAAGTAGGTGGGTCTGATCTAAAATGAACCTTTCAGAGCGTAATAATCAGGGGAAAAGAAAGACAGAGAAAGGAAGAGGAAGAAGGAAATTTTGCTGGTTCTTGTTCCAACAAAATACGTTGTGTGTCTCGGCTTCACTGGGGTTCAGGAAGGCCCGCATCCTTTCTCTGACATTGGCAGCCAAAGACACCTGTACTGTCTGTGCCATGACACGAGACACGCTGTCGAAGCTGTCCCTCCTAACACTTCCTCTGGTTTTGAAGTTGCCCTCGATTTGGAGAAACCTTGCAAAGATGAAACTAGTGGAAAGCAGTGCAGACATTGAAGTGAAGTGATGAAGTGGAACAGCACTATGCTGTACCGGAGACGGAGCATGAGGGGAGGAAGGGTCAAAGGTGAGGGCAAATGAAAGAAATTCAACACAGCTGACACACAACCAACCAGGCAGCCTTTGGAATACACCTTTAGAATAAGGTTTATCGAATCATACTCTATGCTTGACAACCTGCCTTTTGTCTCCTTTCTCAGACGTGGTTATGTGACCCTCAGCAGACACAGCACACAGCTTTACAAGATGTTATGACCTCTTAAACAGTGGCACTTTAAAGTATTCCTCTCCTGCTCACTGGTCCACAGAGGCCAAGTTCTTGCCAGGGATTATCAAAGTTAACAGGATTTTAATGGGTCCAGGGAGACTGGTAAAGACCCTACCAGGGCCAGGTAGTGCCGTTCTCCTGCTACCCCTCTCAATCCCTAATGCAGTCAGGCTGCACATCCAAGTACCAGCTAAATAATAAACAGATGGTCACTACCAAATATAGCCATCCCCGGTTCAAACTACAAAGGGACCTCGAAAATTAAATGATAGGGTATTAAAGGGGAGGTACAATTTGCAGGTCAAAATGTAACAGTAACCTTTTACTGTGTAAATTGAAAATTAACCTTTGGTGGCACTGAATTATTCACAGCTGATGTTGTACATGTACGGCAGGCGTTTTTGCTGTAGCAGAAAAAGCTGTAGGGGGAAAAGGGGAAATCAGTGGTGATGAAGTCGGATTATATTTATGACTCTGGGTTTTTTTTCTCATTTGTCTCCCCTCTCCAGGACTTATTGCAGCCAAGAAAATCAGGAATGAGAGGGGGGCATTGAGAGAGCAGCAAGTGTACTGCCTTTGAGTTCTGTGGCTGTCCTTCTCTCACGTTTTATTTTCACTGCATATCATTTTAAAAAAAGGAGTCTGTTTTGTGGCCCGCTGATTGTAAATGAGTCCTTCTCTGTGTGGCTCTAAGGTATGGGGGCTAAATTTCCAGATGATCATGTTTGCAAAACAAAATGCCACTCATTTTTCATAGAATTATGAAATCCCAAAACAAATGAGTCAAGGTCCAGTGTATTTTTCTCCTGGATTAATGTATTTATACGAATAGGCTGGCCTCTTTTCACTGTTCCTTGGGCATTAATCCATGCCCTAAACCCCCTCTGCAAGAAAAGGCTTATGATGCTAACCTTGTCATATTCAGCAGCTGTCAGCAAAATGACCACTGTACCGGGCCAAGCTGGTAAAGTGGCCTATTCATTATCCTAATCTCATTAGTTAAGATCTGTTAAGTAGAGACCGGTTTTAATGCATGCTTTTCCCTTTTAATTATTGACATAAATACATTGGAGTGCATTAGGGTCCTGGGGCGAAGAGCAGAGCAGCTCCTAATAGATTAGAGGACAAGCACATTATCTAAATGTACATATCTAACTAATCATGCATCAGGCATGGCCATGTGAGCATCATGACATCAATTGCAGTTTGACATCTGACCCCAGCTGTGGCCTCTCCGAGGTCCAGTCTCATAAAGGTCTAATACGGTCAGGAACACAGAAAGAGAAGAAAAACTGACGTCATGATTGCAGCAAGGCTGGAGAACACAGCCCCCACTTTCTTTCCCGTGATGATTAAGACTCTAGTGTTATGTCTGAATGCTAACAGATTATTGCTCACCGGTTAATCATGTTACAGATTAAATCGTTTGGGGATTAGCTTTGAATACATGAATAAGCACTGTACTGTGCTGTATGTGTGCCTGTACGCCGGTCATCTCATGTTGAGGAGATTCAGGGGAGTGAAATGAGGAGGGGCGCAGAGCAAGGAGGAGGTTTATCTCTCTTGTCTCTCCTCTCTCCTGCTTCTTTTCTTTTTGTCACTTTTGCTTTCCATCCGTCTCGTACAGGCGTTTTCTCTCCCTCCATCTGCAGCGCACACACGCTCAAGACACACAGACACACAGTCATTCTCTCAATGATGAGGGAGAGAAGTGCGCCGTTCGCCACACAGATGGCTCTTTTACAGTTGTGAGAGGCTATTGTGTAAAACAAGAGTGAGGGCATGCTCCTTAGAAGTATCATCCCAGCTGAGGATCATCCTTGTCTGCATGTGTGAATGCGTGTGTGTGTGTGTGTGTGTGTGTGAAATGATCAAGGTTGCATACAACCTTATTTTATTTCAAAAGCTATCGATTCATTTATTTTGAGATAAGGTAGTAGTCGATCCTGATTGGCCAGCTGTGCCTGCTTTCAAATAAGCTAATTTAGGTTTCTCAGTTTAAATGCTGTCCTGATTCTGCAGTGATGGGAGCCAATCATGATCAGCTGTGATGCATTCACTGAGTGATAATCAAGAAAAAAAGAAAAAAAAAAAAAAACAGGAGGAAAAGGGGATTTTTATACAGTGGCCTCAAATTTCACTTCAACAAAATCCTCATTTAATCATTACTTACTGTTGGTACAGTAAATACTGAGACTACATGTATCGTATGACATTCTCAGTACATGCTAAAAAGAGCAAGCAGTGCAGACTTTGATTCTAGGGGCTGACATTTGGCTAACAGCATATCTTCTTAAGATCTTAAAGGGAAAAGCATGACAATAAGATGTATAATGGTAACAATCAATCAAATCGAATAGGCACCTCCACCCTTTGCTCTTCGCCTGTTACCTTACTGTAAATCTTTGGGGCAAAATGTGAGCAAAATATGTGTTTTGAATAATAAAACATACGATCCAGTCAATGTACGCCAAAGGAGGGACAACTTTTCTGAAAATATTTGCAGTTGCTGCTGCAGCACCAGGCTACACAGCAGCTATTGAACTCCACAGCACCGTCATCCCCTCGCTCCATATCCATTTAGAGACGCGCAGAATAACGACTATTGTCTAGTCCAGCAGATATCCGTAACAGCATACAGTGTGTTTGTGTGTGAAATAAGAGCCTCACTGTTACTTAGCCTTAATGACCGGCTATAGCCAGTCGCATTGTAGTAAAGCACATGTGTAATGCAATGTAAAGTGATGTGGATTCTGTGCATCTCTGCTCCTTTATAATAACAACCAGTTTCATTCCCTCTGTGTGGTGCGTCATTGTGAGCAGGAACACTGTGTAATTTTCACATACAGTCAGTTGAGACAGAAATAATTGTTGTTTTCAAAACATTTTTCATAAATCCTGCAGAAATCATACAAACATAAATCACATAGATTGGTGCTGAAATGTTTTCACGTGTCATGCCTCTGCAGCCTTTTCTCAATAACACACTCCCAGCATGTGTGCATGTAATAAGCTGCAAAAAGGATTATGACTTTTCATCATCACTGTGAAAAAATGTAATTGCCATCTTCTTTTCTGATGCTAAACACAGGTAATGCTTTCACAGTCGCTTTAATCCATTTAATTACTGTATGTATGACAACAGATTTGTGTGTGTGTGTGTGTGTGTGCGTGTGTGTGTGTGTGTGTGTGTGTGTATCCCTGCTTCATCGTTATCAGGCTGCTTCATACATTATGGTCTAATTCAACTGAGGCAATCATTGCCTGACTAACATGTATGGATGGTTGTCTGAGAGCGGCAGGTCATAACAGTCATATTGTATCGGCCATATTATCGAGTCAATAAGAGCCCAGGGCAGGTTGATTTAATTACACTGGTAGCCTGATTAGACTGCTCTCCCTGGAGTAAGTACAGACTATATGTCATGATCATAACAATGGTGCAAATTATGAACTGGTCAAAGTGATATCCTTTTGTGGTTTGTCATTGCTAATCATTCTGGTAAATGACTGCGTGCTGATGCGTATCCATGCTGCGCCTGCAGTGTTGATTTTATTGGGTTGTGACCAACTGTAAAGAGAGAATGAAACATTACAGCAGTTTTTAACCTGAACATTAGAACAGAAAAAAAAAAAAAAAAAAAACCTTTAACCACCTTCAACTTAATATTTTTTTTTCTTTCTCTCCCACTCTTTTTAATTAAAAATGAATATTAACCCAGTGTTGATTTGCGATACGTGACAGTAAATACAGGCGTGCTTAAATGACACCCTGGAGCTCGTATTCATATCTCCTGAAAGCATGCTGGGAAAAAAAATGAAATGATTTTCTCTGTAGCGCTCAAAGATTTAATGAACTATCCCAATCAAAACAAACAAGTCATTTTCTTAAAATACAGACATAAATAAACGACAAAGGTTTGTGTTTTTGTTGCTTTTGTTTTAAATTAAGGATTACACCCCAAACCTAGCACCTGTCACACAGCAAAAGAGCAATAGCAACATAATTAATTTGGTAATGTTATTTAGACATAATTTACATATAAATGTGTTTTGAATTAAAATAAATAAATGATACAAATACACCATGATGATAAATGACACCCTCAAGACTAAAATTTACAATTAAAATGTTAAACGTTGTGATTATATTGAAGAACAATTTCTTCTTGACCTTTTATGATTCAAAGAGTGTTTGGCCTCAGCTGGAATTTCACATGTTGTCTGTTGCCATTAAGACTCTTGTGGTTTACTTTTCATTGTATGCGACAAAGATCACGAGACATTTGGGTAACCTTATGCTTTGTGGTGATGCTAATAATGCAACATTTGGTACATTATGACTGATTAACATTATAATTAGAGGTAAAAAAGTAAAACTATAATATACTAAGTAACTATACTGAGTTGAGTTAATACATTAACTCAAGTACTTCGCTTCTTCACAAACTTGAGGCGCTCGTACTTTAAGCATATTCAATTTATGCTACATTTAACTTTTACTCCTCGACATTTTGGAGGGAAAAAATTGCCGCTACGTTTATTTGATTGCTGTCACTACTGACTGATCACTAGTTGCTTTAAATTTACAGTCAAAACATGTGGTCCACTTATTATATTAGCATGCATTATTAGAAATTAAAGGTCCTGCACACCGTCACAGGTGTTTTCAGTCACTGTCGCTCATTAGACTTGCTCAGGTTGGAGTTGTTCCAAGCTCTGCTGGGATTTACATGAGGTCATCATGCTGTAATAAGAATAACATATTGTAAACTGACCTGCCACAAAACTAATAGGACTAACAACTAACAAAACTCCTTTTATTTTTTTTTATATCTTACTGCAAATAATAATTAATTTTGTACGTGCATAAGAGAAATAAAAGAAATAAAGAGCCCTGATTACTGTATTTCCAAAGGCTGCTACACATCCACTAACATACTGTAGATGAGACTATTAGTTTAACTGCAACTTGAATTCCCTGGCTTACATGTGTAGGACACACACGATCAACATCTCATTGTTGCTTACAGAGGCAGATGTGTCATGCTTTATCCACATGGTGGCAGCAAAGTAATAGATGTGAGAAAATTTGCCCGTCTTCACATACTGTGTGTCCCTGTGTGTGTGCACGTTTGGATGTGTATGCACATGTCTATACCATCACACATTTGACAGCGCTGATCTGACCCATGCTAATGAATGCTGCCAACGTGGCTGACACAGAGTGACACCAGGACAAGAAAAAGACCCTCTTCTCTCCAACGCCTCCATTTCTGGGCCTTTAAATAACCCTGCGTAGCCTGCTGCATGTTTATTAGTCATGTATCAGACAAGCAGCTGATAGACATGAATGCTCATTACCAGTTAGTGTTGCTTCAGAAGAGACCAATCTGTGCCCTGTGAGGGTCATCACTCAGAGGCAAACAGGCCTGACACAGGCATAAGTTGAACCTGAATAGGAAATGTTGTGCATTATATTTAACTGACTGAAAAGACAGCATTCAGTAGCAGAAGAAAAAAGTCCCTGATCAGAGCAGTGTGCATGCAATATAACAGGTATATTGTGCAACAGTGCAGAATGTTCCCATGAGAGTTTTAACTAATAGTGTCCCTGTCCTTTCTTTCACCTGCCTCTCCAGGTATTTTCTCAGTAGGTTAGGTTACCATACATCTGCATAAGTACCACACATCCCTTTTTTTCTGTGTCGAGATATCCGATATTTTGGCACTTGTGCAGTGTGACATACACAGGCCCGAGACACAGACCTGCTCCCTCTCCTGCCTGCCATGCATGACATCACCGTGTCTGCTTTTAATTAAAAGACACGGAATGGCAGTGCAGGAAATATGAGCAAAATATTTGAATTTCTATCACGATTACGTTTCCCTTATTTCACACACACTGCATCCAAGGAATGTGCCATACTGCCTGCATATCCAGTGATGAGATCAGTCAGTGAGTGTTAGGCCTGGGAGCAGAGCACAGAGGAGAGGGCTGTACAGTTCATGCAGGGAGTGAAGACATGCAGTACAGTCTGTCTTTAGCAGCAGGCACTTTTTGTGTAAGACTGCTCAGCATGCAGTGATGGTGATGTTTTCACTTGATGCCTCATGGAGCCTCTACAAAATATCAGTGGAGGTAAAATGTTAAATGGAAGCACAGAGAATCACAGAGTTAGAGCAAAGTTTTTTTTTTTTTTTTAATTCAAACTAGATTCATTTATTGGTAATATCTCAGTGACAGGTAATAATGATTGTATTCCCCACTAGATGGTGCACGGCTCAATAAGTGATCAGTGATCAGTCAGCAGTGATGTTGCCCTTCTTTTTAACTTTTCTTGTCTGCATACTTTGAACAGAAATTTTTGAGGCAAACATATCAGTCATCTTTTTCTTATCCTCAATGTTTGAATCACTTGAAAGTGCTCTAACACTCCTATACTCTGATGCAAATTTGCAGTACTCATACTATAGATATGTTCACTGCATCACACATTTTTTGTATTATGATCTTTCTTCACTCTTTTGGCAGGCTCTCAAAGGAATGTCATAAATGATCTTATATATTAGTTATTTATGAAGCAATTTGCTATTTAATAAACATTAGGTTCTAAAACTCTGATTTTTATTTTATTTTATTTGGTTATCTTGGTTTATCTGCTCGTTTTTTAATTTATCGATATGCAAATGACAAATCTAATGTAGTACATCAGCAACCCAGCAGATGGCAGCAACAACACATGAACTATCACCATCATGTGCTCTTATACTGACAACCAGTCACTGATTCCCCCTAATATTATCCATCCATCCATTATCTATACCGCCTATCCCTTTCGGGGTTGCGAGGGGCTGGAGCCTATCCCAGCTACAATGGACGAGAGGCGGGGTACACCCTGAGCCGGTCGCCAGCCGATTGCAGGGCCACATACAAGGACAAACAAACATTCACACCTACGGACAATTTAGAGTCATCAATTAACCTAATGAGCATGTTTTTGGTCTGGAGAGAACCCGCGCATGCACGGGAAGAGCATGCAAGCTTCACACAGGGGGGCCCCGCCTGACCCGGGGATCGAACCGGCAACCTTCTTGCTGTGAGGCACACGCGCTACCTGCTGCGCCACCGTGCAGCCCCCCCCCTAATATTATATTATATTATATTATATTATATTATATTATATTATATTATATTATATTATATTATATTATATAAAGACCAAGGTATATTAACTCATGGTACCCAAAGACTGGCAACTTCTGTTTCATTTCAGACATCTGCTCCATCACACAACTGGCAAAGTGACAGTTCTTTCAAATATGTCATAATACCTGACCATGGTAAGACTGTGATGGCAGGTGAACGGATGTGTTTGTAAATTCAACTTTAATTTTTAAACTTTTATCTGACTGTAGATTCTAAAACATTCAATGTCCTTAAATATTCTCACCATAGGATTTCCAAATAGTGAAGTGTATAACCCTTGAAGTGATACACACCAGTCTGTGTCAGATAAAATTTCATGAAAGCAAGTTCATCATTACGGATACTGTATTTCTAACAGGTGATTGAAGATTGATGTCACATATCGTAGTTGGCCAAACTGATTTCAAGGAGGTCTAAAGGATGTGTTAGCAGGAATCGAGGTTGCTGAGATTCAGGTTAGTGACACATTAAACCAGCTGAGTGTAGAAAACATTCAGTATTATGAGCCTGTAAGTTCTGTGACTCTTCTTCACTTAGTGATCTTAATACACCTTTCCCATGTTTTCTCACCTTTTAATCTTAGCAAATTTAAATTCCAATCACATGAAGTATTTCTGCAGTATGCTGGTGATAATGTACTGCTAAAACTTTTCATCAGTTTGTTTCTTCTGTATTCCCAGTAATTGGGTTACAGTCAACATCAAATGAATATATTATAAACAGGTACTGTCTTCTTCTCTGACTCATCCTAACGTAGCTCACACTCCACCAGATTGGTCGCTATTTGTGGACTGACACCAAATCAAAATTTGACCTGATTATCCTGTCAACTGCCCGCATCCTGTGGACAAACTCAATCAGTCCACAGCAGGCTAACTTATTTGAGGTCCAATGTACAGTCAGCCTCTTGCTGCCTTAAAGGGCATCAGTTATGACTCTTTTTGACAGATTCTGAAATTTGAAAGATATCAGGATCATTGTTAAGTTAAACATGTCTGATTGTACCAGGGCTAGTTTTTCCATGATCGTCCGCAATGATAATTTTTAAAGAGTCAAATCCGAAAATGAGTGAATTAAACTGAGGTTCTGTTAGGCGAAAAGGAATAAAAGAATCACCCCACTGACTTTTTGTAACCTCATTTCTTCTGTGTGGTGATACAGGGCTTTCCTGCACTGACAAGTAAACTAGTCCCCGCAGAGAAAAATGAAACTGTTTTCAGCTCTACCTACAGCAATTATAGCCCACTGTGCAGAACTCCACTGATCCACAGGTTGTTCCAAAATCTGTGTGAATCCAAGCACAAACCACAACGTCAATCTGAAAATATTAATTCTTGATAAGACGTACCATGAAAACACTCCATCACTAATTTTGTTCTTCTTAAAGGCAGCCAACTGTGTATGCACCAACTGTGCAGCTACTACTATGACTAACGCAACTAGTTGGTAAATCCTCTCACCTAAATCTTTGTCACATGACCAATATTGATTTACAATGACTTTGATGTGCAAAATAATGTATGGGGGAAGGAAGTAATTGTTGGTCAATGTTACAGAAGGCTTAACAACTGATGTTATAGCTAAGAAAATAGTTTAGACAGACAAAAACAACTTTCAAAGTGATGTGGTTGTTTTTGATTTGCCTATACATGGTGCGCCCAGGAGCAACTCCCTGCTCAACATGGGACTTCAGGAGCTGTAACCCTCTGAAACCACATCATGGAACCATAACTGAGACATAATAACCTATTTGCTCCGTGAGTTTCGTAACCGTCTGGTTGCTTTTAAAAAAGCCACCATGGCAGCCAGTCTGCGCTCTGTACCTAATGCGACGTTAGGACACAGATCTGGTTCATGTGATGATATGTAAATACTTTCCACCTTAAGGATCTTGGAGCTCCGTAAAGCCCACAAGACAGAACACACACGCAGAGACACGGTACTAATGTGTTCTGACGTTTGAGCGATCTAGAGCCCCACCAATGCAAGAGTGGGAAATCTCATTCGTCTGGAGGTCTCCAAACTCATGGCCTGGCATGGCTTTCTGGGAAGTGCGGGAAGCCGAGGGATTGAGTCACTCTAGACGACGGGTCAGGGTGGTTTCAGACTGCTCGAAGAGAATTATGTCGGCGGGGCCATTATGGAGTGTGTATTCTCAGCTGGGGTAGCAGGGATTCCCTCTGACAAGACCCGAGTTATTTTCTTATGGAGGGAAGGGGGGACATGGGAGGGTGGGCGTCTGAAGGTGATGATGTGTGAAATTATATTGTCCAGATGTATTTATACATACAGCCATAATTGAAAGAGTAGAGGGAGCCATTATATTTGGCAACAAACCTTTCTTGACATGTGTGCACACCTGTGTGTAGCATGCATGGCTTTACATACATGTTTTTTTGCGCACATGTGCGCATGCTTGTGTATTTTTCTTTGGCAGCGTCCTCATCTCCTGTGACTGGAGGATGATTACGGGCCCAGATGGGTTCCCAGAAGCCACAGCAGTTACTTAGATAGTGGCAAGGTTGTGACACATGGGAGCTGCTGAGTAACACTGCCTCCTGCTGCCAGAACAGACAAGCTAACAAACCATGAAGGCATGCAGGCTTTCACAATCTCACATTGTTCCCTTTTTTTTTTTTTTTGGGGGGGGGGGGGGGGGGGTAGTGTGTCATAATCCCAAAACCCGCCTTCTATGTAGGTTCACTATAAGTCATCATTACACCAGATGTTCTGTCAAATGTGAAATGATTCGCAGGACTGATTAATCCACCATTCCACATGTGCTTCAGAATAAACTGTGTGTCCCCACTAACAAGCAGCACAATGTATAATTGGTGATCTCAGTGTACACAAAAATGACTGCAGCCATGCCCTGTTAGAAAACACCACAGTGTGCATAGTGTAACCAGCAGAACTTCACACACACAACTTCTGGCTGTCAATAAAAACGCCCAGCGCCTACCAATTCAAAGTCAGTGCAGTTGAGGCTAATCCTGCATACAGTCCCATGCTTACACAGGACATGAGGAGAGTATCCTGTTTATTGTCTGAAATGCACACTGCCGTTCACCTCAGCGCCTCCCTGAATGATTTATTAATTCCACAACATCTACCCAGTCGCAGTATAATCCACATCAGGCTCTTGATTTTCAGACACTGGTCAGTGTTTACTTGTCAGAAAGGATTTGGAGTTCATGATTCATCACATTTTGAGTAACTCTGCAAGAAAATATGACAATGTGTTAACTGAAAATGCTGATTTGTACTGTGGGTAGCAAGTACGACTGTAGCATTGGCAGCTACGACTAAGAAACAACTAAAAAATGAATCCCAGATCCCAACAGTCTTTGAATACAAAATGGTAATTTGTAAATTGAGACTATTACTTACTGAAATTGTGCTTTAATAATAAACCATGCAAGTTATCAGCAGGAGCAGCAGCCAGTTTTCCTACTTGAGTATGTTTCCTGGAGAGGGATCCCTCATTACGCGATTATACTATTTGGTTTCAGCACAGAGGGTCCAAACTGCAGCATCAGGGTATTCCTCCTGATTGGGATCACTGTCTGAGGTCAGGAACACCGCTGTAGGATTCAAGTGAAAAACACACCACCAGATCAGGTTTCTAGAGACTGGGGAGATGCTTAAGGCTGCAGGGTTGAAGGGAATGACTTCAGTGGATCCACAGCAGGGCAGCATGTTCTCTCCCTGAGGAGCAGCACTTTATTATGTCTGGTTTCATCTCAACAGCGCTTTAATGGCATAAAATGGACTGAGAGAGAAGGAAAGCTGTTACCCCTCTTGAGCTGATGTGCGTATGAATATGTTGTATCACTTCAGCCACACGTGAGTCATTCTGACCCGATGAGTTTTTCATCCAGACACACACATTCCAAATTGGACTGTGTCTCCTCTGCACACTTAACACGTGCTTTCAAATGCATGTGTGGTTGCTGTTAAACCTTGTAAAGACCTTAAAAAGCAGAACACAGCCTGATAAACCTGACATCTATCCGTGGTATCAGCACACAGGTGATGTGAGGGGTGTGAAGGTCAAGCCTCGGCCCCAGCGGAATCGTCCAGCCGTTCGGCATCACACTATGTGGCTTATTCCTCATGTGATACATTCTCGCCCCAGTCGTATCAGAGCCAGATGGGGGTGAATCAAAGGAGAGGGCTGACTAATAACAGAGTGAATCACAGCATTATTTACAAGGGTTTGTATGTGCAGTCGCTGTGTGCACGTGTTAAACGATGCATGTTACTAAGCAGAAGGATCATTACTTCCATTGCAGCTCAAGTTTTAGCATTTTACAATCAAGCTGACATTAATTGATTTTTTTTGACCACTTGGGGGCAGCACAACAACAAAGCACAGAAACAGTGACTTATCGCTGTAAAGAGAGCCAAAATAACTAAAAATCCTGCCTTGAAACAGAGCCTCTCTGAACAGTTTGTCATATGATTACCTCCACATAGATAATAATAATAATACAAATATTTCTTTGTTGTGTATATTTAACAGTTTTCAACAAACATTATTTCAAATTACTGCTTTACAGACTAGTGGAGTCACAGTTAGTTTAGACAACTGTAACAACAGCAAGGAAAAGAGGCCACAGCTAAAAGATGTCACAGTGACGTTAAAAGAGAACAATGGCAGGTATGCATACTGACAAAACCAAGTCACGATGATGCTGCCCTTTTTCTACATGAATAAATGAGTTGTTAATGTTGTTAAAATCACAAAGGTTTCTAATTTTAGTGGCAAGTCCTTTAGTGGATGCCAATTTTAGATTATGAATACTTAATTCAAGGAACAAATGTCATCTTTTTAAGAAAAATAGATAACAGGAATGCTTAGTGAGAGATTGCATTGATTCATGGAAGCTAGTGAGGCTACCACAGAGCTAATGTCAGGATTAAAGATTTACATAAAGTTTATACAGCAGTCGTTTTAGGGAGCAGTTTTTTCTATTTACACATCCAACAGACAGAGAGTGAGGTTAACATTAATTTGGAGTCATGTGTCTGACAACCTGGCAAATGTAATATTTACTTTCCTTTTAGCTCTATTTTGGTCTCCACCAAATTCCACCAGGGAATTCAATGTTCAGTGACTAGTGTGTTTTGTCTGTCTGCTGAGCAGCGTGCAGCAGGTTGTCAGAGCTTTTTTGTTGAAAACAGCTGTTTTCTGTGAATAGAAATGAGGGCAGTGAGAGTCAACCTGAACATTAAAGTTGGAGGTCATAAAACCAAAACAATGAGCTGAAAACACAAAAATGTGCCAGGTGATGGGACCTGAGGAGTTGGCGGCTTGAAAATATCGATTGGTGCAGCTTTAAGCCAAAATATGAGCAGGGGCACATAAAAGTTAGGCAAAGTAGGAACATTTGATAATAGTAATCACAATGAAAGCCAAAATGAACTAAAAATGAAAACGAAAATGTCTTTTAAAGTTAGAATTTTTTTATTTTATCTTATTTTAATCTATTTGATTGTGTGTTACAGTTAAATACTGTTGTTTACACATTATTTTTTGGTTAAAGAGGAGGACAAACCAAATTGCTCTTGGCCATATATCAAAATGCCAACATAAAAACTGTGAAGCATCCCACCCATATGCTGGCCTTGTAACCTTCCAACGCTGCCCCCCCACCTCCAGTCACACCAGTAAAAAGAAAAAATCCCTCCCAACTGGACAGCTGCCATGGTTTCCAAGCAACTGACACAAACAGCAGGAAACAGAAGAGGGGATCCCATCAGAGGGGCCATGAAAAAGGAAGGCATTGACTAGAAAAAGGAAAAGGACAGAAAAAAGAGGAAGAAGACGAGGGCTGGTCCTTCAGTTGACCCCCTCCACATAAATGTCCAGTAGGGGTTATTTTTCTCGACTCCTCAGTCAGAATGACTGTCAGGCGATCTTAGACTAGTGTGACTTGCTGCAGCACTGTAAGCCAGGATCGAGCTATTTTTAATCTTTTTATGACATGTCAATACCAACACCAAGGGCAGGTCATGGAATCACAGCAGCAGCACTATAAGTGACCTGCCTTGAGCCTTCTATGGGCCTGTACATGAAAGGCCCTGTAAATCATACCTCTGCGGCAGCATTGAAGGACACTAAGTTCAGTTAGCATCTTCCTCCTTCTCAATCCATTGTCACACTTTTAGATCCCATAAATGATATAGTTACATTGCTCTTGTCAAACTTGAAAGTGGCAAAGAATGCAGCACAATCACCTGATGGATGGGATCTTGTTTCAACTTGTCCCTGAAAATCTGGTGCTCTATGAGTGCCCCACTTGGCTGCTTCAGGACAGACTTAAAGAGGGTGCAAACACATGCTGCTACTCTGACATGTGAAACAGTTCGGAGGAATCCAAACCTGACTGGACAGAAGCATCAGTTAGTGTGACAGCATTATTTTAGCCTTGCACAAACCAGTTAAAATTTAAGGAAGAAACACCACAGGAGTGATTATTCTGTCATCTGTGGATGATGAATCCCTTCTAAGCCAATCAGGAGGAAATACAGCATGACAACCTGAGGCACATGAATCATTTACAGGAACCAATCACTTGGAATTGGAATAGATTATTATGCATTTATCTTTTTAGTAAGTTCCACATTAAGAGTGAAGAAATCGTGTGATTTACAGTGGTATTCTATTGCTCATTAAAGCACAGGCCTCCAACAAGGCCTACTTCAGAGTAACCAAAGTTTGGTGTGTTGGCAGAGTGAGGGAAAAGGTCACCAAAATCAATAGGTTTCCTCCTATTGGGAGTGGTAAATCACACAGCAAATATTGTGTGTTTTATGACCAAAGACTCAGGAGATATAGAGTCATTTGAAAATTGAAAGGTTGGCTTGATGTGGTGCCAATAAAAGAAAGGTCATGGAGTCACCAAAATTGCCTCTTTCTTTTGTCTCCTCTTGGGATATTGAGTGTACGCAGCAAATTTCATGCCAATCAGGTCAGTAATGATGGAAAATTTTATTTGAGGCCACAGATGGACCTCAGCATCTTGACAGAAGTAATAATAACAATGAAATACAAAAAAGCCTTATTGGAGAATATATGGCCCCAGAGAAAATGTGAGGTAAAGCTAGCTGCTACTTTTATCATGCAAGATTTTACTGGTTATTAAAGACTTATTACACACACTATTCTATATATTCACTTTCCTGCAGAGAGTTACCCGAAAAGACAAAAAAAAAAGACTCCACTCTGGTATCTACCCATTAAATATGAGCCAGACAACGGTTAGCTTAGCATAAAGACCGGAAACTGTCAATATCATTAGCAAATGATATGCTATCACCCTGATAAAGACTGGAAACAGTATTTATGCAAAATCCAAAGATAAAAGTACCCATACCATAACCAAAATGAAAAAGAACAATTTGCGGTTTTATCAAGAGTTATGTCTCGGACTATTTGTTGGCTGGGACCAGTGACTTCCTGAAGTCGTGTTACCATAAGATTGCAGAGCAGCCAGTAAAGACTCCAGGAAGCTTTAAAGGGGCTGGCAGGCAGATTTTGTTTTAACCTTTGCACAGGGCCAGGCTAGCTGTTTTCCCCTGCTTGACTGACATGACCTCTCAGCAAGAAAGCAAATAAGCATATATCCCAAAATGTTGAACTGTTCCTTTAAATGCTTCTTTTTTTTGACAGATTTTTGACATCAGATCAAATTTCTGTCCAATTAATGACCCTGTGATGTCATTAAGAAATGAATAGGACCAGAGTTGGCGGCAGAGGGAATGTTTGATCCTCACCTGCAATAGTAGCACGAACAACGCACCTGAAAATCAGCATAAAGAAAATGTACTGCAGTATAAAGCAGGTTAATGACAGCCTGTTATTCAATACTATATGTGCTATATAATACACCTTCACAAAGTAGACATTCTAACAGCCAATTGTAAACATGTTTGCATTAAGAATTCTCTGAGTGCCTTGTGTTTTTCTTCAAATACATGCATATATATCACTAAACCTCCTGTCCTGTCATCTTCCACTTGAATAAAATAGCAATGGAAACAATGACTGCCTGTGACAAATCACCTCTCACTATTTAGTCGACAAAATGATTCAAGACACAGGGAGATTGAGCTCAGATTTGTAACTGACCCTTTCGCATAACCAGGACTCTGGCTGTGCTGGACTATATAAATGTGTTTTAATGTAGAGCAGCCAAGCTGGAGAGCCCTGCAGTAAAAATGGCCTTGGCATATATTCTTGGGTTTAAATCACAGTAATGGACCTGGATGTGACAGTCATAGGCTAGAAAAATGAAACCATCCGTCCTCATAATCCTATAACCATTACTAGGATTGCAACAAAACTGAATGGCTACACATTTCAGGCGAGAAAAAAAAAAAAAACCCTAAGCTTATATCATACTGTTTTGTTTGAAACTGACAATATGGCCCTCCTCAGATGTCTTGCCTGAGTAATTAACTGTGTAAGAAGTGATGTAGGAAAATTGTCTCATAGGTCATATGTCTTTGACCTACAGAAACTGTTATTGGCCACAGGTTTTGAATTAGCTACACATGTGGGTAAGATACAGTGCCCATGGTGGAGCTCTTATCACATCTCACACTGTCAGCAAAAGCAGTCGTAGAGAAAACAACACTGACAGAGTGCAGTAATAGGTCATTAGTTAAAAAAAGAAAAAAACAATGTGCAGATATTTCATCTCTGTGGAGCTGTATTTAATCTAGACAATAACAAACAAGCACATTATCACACTTTTATGATGTTGTCTTCTCTCGCAGTCTTGCTTTGAATCCTGGATGTTTTTGTTGTTTTTTTTCCATAAATTTTCAAATATTTTTTGTCTTCTGTCGTTTTAAAGTTATATCCTCTCTTGAACTGATGTTGTAATAAAGCATAGCTGCAGGACATCAGGTCTAAGTGGTTGGCAATAGTTGTAAGTATCATATTAATCTCACTTATCGTACCAAACCTGCAATAATGGGACCGGACTCCAGACGAATGTTGAACAAAAGATTTATCTGCAGTTTATCATGTAAACAACTATGACAAAGTACCAGCCTCACACTGTTCCTTCCCTATTTTCTGCCAGCACAGAATCTTAGTCAATGGCCGTGTGACAATGACAGCCCGGATCCTTCGGTTTACAAGCCAGACATGTACGTTACTTCCTGTTCATAAGAGGAATCTCTGAAAAAAGCCAGTAGCTAAACATACAGCAGTGTCCAGACATGCCTAAGATAGCTCTAAGCAGTTCTCCATTGTGAGCACTGAAGTATGCAGCTCAATGCGTCTAAATAGTAACAAAGGAAAAGGAGAAGTGGGGACAAGTGTACAACTGGCTGTGCGTGTGTGCTCCATGGAACTGACCGCAGCCACTCACAACTTACCTTCATTAACCGCAGACTTCTTCATTCATCCCTCATATAAGACTACAATCAAATGTGATGACTAGCAATCAAGTCTGCTGCTGTAGTAGCTGCCACTGATGCTGCAGGGTTAAATGCGGCTGAGTAATAAACTTGTATCAACAGAGTGCACACAAATGAGTGTTTACAGCTATTAAAAGTTGCCTGATTCAAGTTATGGCTCATAGAAAAACTCAGAAAATACATAATAATAGTGTAGGGAACTCAAGATGCCAGTGTGCACATTTCTCCGGATATGTCAAACATGAATTATATGTTGTAAAAGGAGGGGATTAACTGTGCAGCTTTGAGGGAAGAGCTTGGGTTTGCAGCCTTGAATTTTACATATCACAGAGATTCAGTTAGCTGCATGGCTCTTCTTTACATGTCTTGTTAGTACCCATACATATTAACATCTGCCGGGGACTCTTTTTTCTTACTGGTAGCACTCCTGATGTCTAGACAAACAAATATGACAAGACTAAGCCCACATCTTGGAGAGCCTCAGATGTGAAAATTTATACCTGTCAACTTTTGGTCTGTTTTTAACATGTAAATCTTTTATGGAGAGTTCTAAGAAACGGTTTCTGGCCATGCTGAGATGTAGCCTGACTCCCGGGCCAAACCACTGGTAGTAAACATTGTAGGGACTGGCATTAAGTACAGCACTCGTACTGAGAAACCCTTTCTTGTCATTTATTATATCATCAGCGCTGCTGGCAAACATTTCCAGTGCCTTGACAGTAATGCATCGCACTGGAGCATTATACCAATAGCAGAAAATAGGAGAACCTTTGGCGAACAGGAGTGAAGTTTGAGCTCCATATTGAACAATCCTCATCTCAATTTTGGCACATTATTATGTGCATGCGTGTGTATAACAAATAGCTTCGAGCCATGGGCTGACAATAAGGAAAAAGAGCAAAACACAACAGTAACAACTCAATTTGAGTCAATGTAAAAGCATCATGTGTCTGTTTAAAAGACACGAGCAATGATCATTTTTCTGGGGAACACACGAGCGAGGAGCAGGCCGCTCGTAAATCTCAGCGCAAGACACAGTATGTCTCTAATGCTCTCCGCAGACATGTTGTGGCTGCTCAGTACGTGCAATGTCGCAATGTCACAGGGCCAGATGTAGTAGCACTATAAATTATAATACTACATTTCCAGAGGAGATGTAAAGTGAGGGTTAATTCTTCCAGACAGCACATACGCAAGGTTCATTTGCAAAAACAGATATCTCTGTCTTTGTTTGTTTGTCTAAATCATGCTTTTGTGTATGTGTGTGCGTGTGTGTGTATGTGTGTGTCAATTAAGCTGGTGTTAGTTTAATCATTTTTAGGAAGGCTTTTGCAAATGAGCCTAAGCTTCACCGACAATTTGAATCACAGTATTGAACCAAGTCTTGCATGAGTGACACATTATACAGCAATATGTTGCCAAAATCAAAGCTGCACTAAGAAATAAAACTTGGTGGCTTCAGTTGCCATTGACAGATCTATTCTTTAAAAAGTTGGATGCTCAGAGATCACATAAAGATGCTTCGTTGCCTAAAAACAGCATGCTCGTGTTAGTTGGCCCGTCTGTGGTGATTTTGAAACAAAGGACAGAGAAAGGCAAAATACCTAACATACTGTAAGTGAGTCCAGCTTTCTTATTCACTGCTGTTAAGAACACACTTTGGATTTGAACTTCTCTTAAGTTATTATTTGGCCTTTCCTGCGAGCATAGAAGCGTCCAACACCGTAGGGCTTATTTTGGCAGGTCAACACAGTCTCAGTATGGATGTTTTTTACATAAAAATCTTACCTCATGTATAGTTAAACTGCAGTAAACTGTAGTAGATTGGACCTGAGCCTGAACCTTGCTGCCTAGAAAGACACAGCCAGAACTGCTCCTGAGGAAAGGTCACTTTACATAGATACATTATGAGAAGCATGACACCATCAGGTCTTTACATTACACACGTCTTTTCAGTGAAGAATAGACTGTTTAGTGGCCGGATGGCTACAATATCTGTTGCTGTGGAGTTGGTCTGAAGTGCTCTGACTATTGTTGACAGACACTGTAGCTAATGGTAGCTTACTCAGTCGCACAGAATCCATCAAGATAAGCTCCACCACAGAGTTTTAAAGCTGTTCAACAACTAGTGTAAGCCCATCTCACTGACAGTGCCAATCAGTTGTGTGGCTACTTTTTTCCTACCGCTGGCTCGTATCATAATTCATCTCCTAAAGTATGTGATGCTGCGTTTTCATCTTGGAGCTCACACGTGCACAGTGGCCGAGCCGCAGCTGACGCCAGCAAGCTACTGTAGGCAAAGAAAACAGAGCGTACTATTACTTTCCCCCCGTGCAGTCTGCTCACGCTTGCCCCACAGCCGGCCTGCCCCCAAAAGGCAGTCTGCTTCTGATTATGTGTGATCATCCTCGAGCTTACCAGCTACATTTCAGACTCATGGGAGTCATTTTATTTTTTTCTTCTATTCTGGCCCCCATTCAAAAGGAATTATACTGTAGCTTGTCTAAGCCATTGTTAATTGCACTCATGGCAGCTACCAGCACTCAATGATATCCCTGCTCTACTTGTTAGATGGAGTTTTTAACTTGTCATTATCATTTCCGTCCTATTTGTAACCCACATAATGGAAACTTTACTTTCAGTGCTTCGCAATTGCCAAAAGATTTTTCAGCGGTACCACTCATCAGACTCCTTTTAAACACCCCATCAAGTAACATCATGGCACACATCATTGCAAATTAAAACTTGATCTATTCATTTAAGCGCCCAGTGTCCATTAATCTGCCAATTGCTTCAGTGTTACTGTTGGATAATCCTTTCAGTTAGCCCATGATAAGTGCCGTTTTGATGCTCAGCCACATACGTTTAAATGCATACAGTACATCTGCAACATGTACATGTAATTTAAAATCTATAACACCTGTCAGGCAACCATGTCTTATCAGCCTGCTCCACCTTTCTGCATGTTCACCCTTCTGTATCAGTTTATGATAACACAGTCATATATTGGCGACTACTACTTTGATGAATGATAACAGGAGTGCAATTAAGAAAATAAGATGAAAAGTGAACTTCAGTATTTTCCTTTAACAAAGGCAAAGCATAAGGTTTTGTGCCCGCAGATTCACTGGGGACTGACTTGCTACAAAATAAGGGAAAGCAGAGATGAGGAACGTAGGAACGTGGTGTATTTGTGCAGTCAGAGGTTCTGGATAGTTATTTCAGGCAAATCTGTGAAATCGTATTTCCCTCAAACATGAGGAAAACACATTTGGAAATGAAATTTGATAGCATTTGGGTTTTGATTTTGATCATGGGGACACGCTGAATGTTTGAATAATGTTAATGGTCATATAATAACACAACTGCCAGAATTCACGAGGAAGGACATAATGGCCATATCAGTAAGTGTACCGCAATATGATACTCTGTTGTTTGTGTAGGAGACCCCCAACTTCCTCTCCTACATTTATTTGGAAGGTCGGGGTCAGCTACATAAAAACATGTGGGAATAAATGATATTCATTGCATATATCTTACAAGTAGCTTCCACTGAATTGTGAAAGGTTTGACAATAACGCTGGAATTATTCATTAGGTTTATAATAATCCAGAGGGACTACCATCTAATGAGAAACAAGTGAGGAAAAACATTCTAACCATATAATTTCATTCATAAAAGTCAGCGTTAATTTAAGCTACCATGGTGGAATTTTTAATCCCATGAAAACTGAGCAAATCTCTATTCAGGAGGCCTGAGGTGACGTTTGCCTGATCAAAAGCCCCAGGATGGCAGCTAAATGGAACTTGTGCTGAGATTGTTTTCTGAAATATATTTGTAAAACAGTTTTGGCTACAGAATCGATCACTCTTCCAGAAAGAAAGGAACTGGCAGTTATTTCAAGTAACTCAAGGTACAAATGTTTAATTGGTAATTTAAGGTCATTTTCCATCATTTGTGACTTCTATAAATTATTTTAGAAACTGAGACTGAATATCATTTCCAGATGTTACGGACACTTTTAATGGTAGTATTTTTATTTTCATTTTATTATTATATTGGAGTAATGCCACTAGATGGATGATGTAAAAATAACAAAAAATGTGACTGTGGAAATAAACTTTGAGGTAGGGTCTCTCTCTCTCTCTCTCTCTCTCTCTCTCTCTCTCTCTCTCTCTCTCTCTCTCTCTCTCTCTCTCTCTCTCTCTCTCTCTCTCTCGCTCTACATCACAAATACACACACGTACGCACACGTATCCACAAACACACACGCACATTTCACTCACCTCCCCACCTCCATCGATGGGATCCCTGGGTGGAAGACATCATCAGGCGGTCCAGGAGGTTGCAGGAGCCGGTCGCGTCATCCCTGGATGGGCGGCGCACTGACGGGAGGACGGAGGGTGTTTTCCAGCTTTAAAAGCACCGGAGCCGGCCCCTCTGACAAACCGCTCTGCGTCATCTACCTGGGGAGACTCTTGAAAGCCTTCGCTGGGCTGAAGAGAGCCAAACTCACCTCAGCCACGGTCTCCTCAGCAGCCCTACCTGCGCCGCTCTCCAGACTCAACATTTACCCGGTTCGTGTGGTGCGCACAGTCGTCCGCGTTGCGCTTCCAAGTTATAACTCGCGTTGCTTTAACTTCAAGACGAATTATGCTTTTATTTGATGGTGTATGAAGTAGTCTAGTGCTTGCATTGTTACCATCGCCGTTGCCGTTATCACCGTCTCACAACCGAAAGTTGCGCATCGCTTGTTGAATGCAGGATACCTTCTGCCTCAGCGTCAATTCCAAGTTCAGCTTTGGAGCAACAGCCGGTAAGGAGCGGGGACTTCTCACCTCTCTCGCCGCCGAGATGAAGTCTGCAGAAGAAGGTAAAACATTTTATTTTGATTTCACGTTTCAGCCAGCGCGCTCAAATATGAATTTTAATTTTAATATGTGTTGACACCAGGTGCCGCGGCTTTAATGTAAACTCACAGGAAACTTGTGCGCTCCTGTGAAGTATAGGTCAAGCGTTTGGAAGGAGCAGCCAGTTTTGGTGAACTGTAATATGATCCGATTTGTTTGTAAAGTTAAGAAAATAAAAATAAAGAAATAAATAATTCCACCTTGGTACAAACTTGAGCAACTGGTGAGTGGCTGACAATATATAGTGTTATTTAGTCACAATAATAGTAATAATATCATAACAAGTCTAAACCATTACTTTGAGAAAACATGTTTTAATTATCTTCTGGTGTTGGTTGCTTTTTTTCTAAAGATATCACCAAATAAATGCCAGACATTTGCTTGATCTTTACTCTGCATAAGGATCAAATTAGCACTTGCTCCAGTATACAGAGTGGCATGCGCCCATTTTACATCCACACCATTAGGTGTCTCCAGCTGTCTTTGCAGGTGCTTCTCATCATGAGCAAAGACTGTTGACGGGGTGACACTGTTGCTGTCACCTGCTGCTCTTGATAAGATCAACACTAAATAATATTAAAAAGTGTGGAGATCGCCTGCCTGTCTGTTCACTCAATGCGCAGCGAGGTCAGAGGTCAGCCAACAGCAACATCAGGGGTTGCCTGAGATTGTGTGGTTGTTTAGAGATGCTTTAGCTTGCAGCATGATTCAGCCTGGGTTTACAATTCAAAGGGAAGTCTTGGTTTTTGAGGCTCTTTGATTCAGCATTTATGGTAGCAAAATTTGATTTGCTCCATCAGAACTCGGTGATAGTCTGTCTCTGTTAATTTACAGAGTCTTCCAGTGCTGATGTCACTGGCTTTTTGTGGATTTTGGGAATTTCATTTTGTCTTTGAGGTTTCAGACGGACGGGTGCGGGCTGTATTATTATTCATTTCAGTCCCTCAGTCCTAGGCCTTGTAATTGGTAACAGACGTGTGTGTATGTGTGCGAGTGAGAGAGTGAGAGAGCTGTGAGCGGTGCGTTCAGGGATGCTGAGTAGTTTGCTTGACAAGGAGACATGCTTAACCACACACAGCTACACCAGTATGCCGAGGGCTGCTTTATTACCACACATATGCATAAACTCAGAGGAACAGACATGTGGATGCAAGCGCGCACACACACACACACACACACACACACACACACACACACACACACACACACACACACTCTACTGATGTTTTGCCATAGCCCACAGTTAGCCATGTGCGATAAGTGGCCCCAGGGTTCTTAGTTCCAGAGGCTGCAGATGACTTCTGTGGGCGACCACCTATCTCTCCCTGAGGTCCCGTCAGTCTGAGCCCGGCCTAGACCACAATCCCCATGGATAAACCCATCCATTCTTTAGTCACGCTGGTTTGGTTGTGGGGAGAGAGCGTTTTGATCGTGATAGCATAATTGAGAAAAATTGTGGAGGACAGAAAGAGCACACTATAATCTGTGTGATAGTCAGTGTTTTCAAATTAACTCTGCTTACACCACATTTTGAATGCACTGCAAACAATTGTAGAGGCTTTGCCTTGAGTGCAAGAGTGAGTCATTTTATTTTTCTTTGATTTGTTTCACCCCACAAATTATGATCTGGTATAATTTTGTTAGTTCAGCAGACGTGACGCATGTGACCCGGAAAAGCCAAGTTTCAAGCTTATGCAGCACACAAGAGTGAAAGCCCCAGTGTGTTTTTGAGTGGGTGTTAGAAGAAGTCGAGTATGAGGTAGCATAGTGTACTGATCGCGCACACATTCAAAGGAAAAAAAATAACAGCTGCAACTCTAAGCAAAGTCAGTCAGGCCTGAAGTAAGGAGGTGTGTCACACCGGGTGGAGTGGGCAGGAGATTATCATCTGTTCAGCACTAGAGGAGGGTAAACCAGAGGAGAAAAGCATCAGAAGAGACTGAGCTGAAGATATAGTAGTCTCTATGTTGAAACTTAGTGTTTGGGGCGGAGATGAGTTTCCAGCATGAAGAGCAAGAGTTTGATTTCAGCGACGTGTTTGAGTACAGCCAACATGTCCAGAATGAGCCTGAGACAGGTAGGCCAATGGAGGGCTTCTTTTCTTTATTGTATGTCCTGTATATTGCACAGTGTGAGGGCACTGCTGTGTACAGTGATCAATAAGGAAAATAACTTCAGAATTCAGTCTGCCATTTGGCATTGTGGTAACCAAACAAAATATGATTACTTTCTGTGTCCTTTGAGTCTCTGTTTTGAAGAAAGTTTTCAGAAATGATTTTCTATAATGTGCTTGGACATTGTGTTAAGTGATTGGCACTGGCCACCTGTGAGAGGTGTCCTATGCTTCACTGAACTTGTGGTATATTGAACTTGTCTGTTGCACATCGCATAATCACCTCTGAAAATAGACTCTCATAAACTAATTTTAGACTGCCCACCCACATATTATGCGGTGTGTGACAGATTCATCATTTCATGTGATACACAGCATTGTGGTTAACAAATATAGCACGCTGCATCAAGGGGATTGCCCTTCACTGGGTTTCAGACCAAATGGTATTCATTCTTTGACCACTTTTAGCCTCATTGACGTTATCAATAAAAGGCAGACATGAGGTTAACAACTGTTGACACAGTGGCCAGCTGCTACAAGGCTAACTGAGGATTCATATCTGCTAGGCTGCATGTGCCCCCACTGACTGAGGTTGGCAGTCATTGCACTTGTCTGCTTGTGATTTCCTTGCCTACTTGCTTGTGCGTGCCCTTTGTTTGTGTGTGTACCGTGGCGCATCTGTGTGTAACGCTGCAGCAAACTCTCTTTGACTTAATCACAAGCTCAGAGCGATGCGAGAGTGCTAGCAGTTTTCCACAGGGGAGGGCCTAATTCACTCAGTGAGTGATGCAATCAATCAAATAAAGCATCCATCAGCGTTGCTGGAGGAATTCCTGTAGAGTACATATGACAGCAGGGAGTGCCAAATAGAGCCTTAGATGAACTGATCAAACAAACAGAGTAGCTGTGCAGCTCGCGACTACACAGCAACCACATACAGTAACTGCTTTGAGATGATTGCTAAGCTTCTCCAGATGTTTATAAAAAAAAGCGAGGTTGTCATTTGCTGCAAGACAGCTTGTGTCACGGTATTTTTTTCTAAAATCATTACATTATCATCATAATGTAATGACTGTGAACATTTGCAGTGGCATGTAGCCATATAGTATACTTCCATATATTTAAAATGTACTTCTCTCTTTTCAGATGCATACAGCTACACACCGAATGTCAGCTTGTCCCTTCCACTGGGCATGGGCAACCCCTGTCTGGCTACCCAGTACCACACTTTACAGTCCAGCCCAGTCATCTCAGTCTCCTCTTGCCACCAGACAGGCTACAGCCTCCAGAATGATAACCATGCAGCATCAGGCTATTACCTGCCCCACGGCCTGAGGCCCAATGGGGCCCCAGCCCTGGAAAGCCCCCGTATTGAGATCACTGCCTACAGCCAGTATCCCGAGGATGAGGTAGAAGAGAGCAGCAGTGAGGACCACATCATCAAACGAGGCGTTAACTCCATCGTGACGCTGACACTGCCCAATGCAGATGGCTACCGTGACCCCAGCTGCCTCAGCCCTGCGAGTAGCGTTTCCTCACGTAGCTGTAACTCTGAGGCGTCCTCTTACGAGTCCAGCTTCTACAACTACGACAATTCCCCACAGAACTCCCCCTGGCAGTCTCCTTGCGTCTCACCCAGAGGCTCATCCTCACTCCTTTCCTGCCCACATGCCAGCGGTCCTGCAGCTTCCCCTCACCACTCGCCCTCCACCTCCCCCCAGATAGGAGCTGTGGCAGAGGAAGGCTGGCCAGCGCAACCTCGTGGCTCCAGGCCTAACTCCCCTTCCTGCAGTGGAGGCAATGGCGGCGGTATAGGGAAGAGAAAGTACAGCTTCAATGGCACCCCCTACCGTCAGACATCTTGCTCACCCATCCAGTCGCCCACCCTGTCCCCACATGGATCCCCTAGGGTCAGCATCACAGATGAGAACTGGCTCGCCAACACCAACCAGTACACCAACTCTGCCATTGTGGCTGCCATCAATGCTCTAACCACAGATGGAGTGGTAGACATGACAGAGGGAATCCCAATCAAGACACGGAAGACCATGCTGGACCACACATCCACCATGAGCCTAAAGATGGAGCCTGGTGGCGAAGTGCTAGGTCCTGATGGGGAGCTCTGCCATGAGGACTACCCCTCACGCATGGCCATCAAGAAGGAGAACTACTCGGGGGGGTTCCTGGATGTGCCTCAGCATCCGTACTCCTGGTCTAAACCTAAGCCTTACCTCAGGTGGGTGGAGCTGCATCAACAACTCAGTAGTACTGTAAAAAAGTTGAACATACTAGTCCACCAGACACCCCTTATATTTATTGATTGAACCACTCAATGTAAAACCAACCTGGCAGTCTTGCCTTTAAATTGACTTGAGAAGACAGTGAAGCACACATGTATTTACTAACTTAGACGGACTAATGTTTTCTAACATTCTGCTTAATGATTGCAACAAGATTTTTAGACAGAGCAAAGAAAAAAGAATTCTTCCAATAATGCTAAAACTTCTCCATTGTCTTTTTGTTTCCACGTTTAGTGTTTATTTAAAGACAAGAGTGTTGTAGTTTTTAATCTTCAAAGGCCATATCAAAAGGCAGAGATCCTAAAGTTACTGCACTCCCAAAAAAACTTCTATCTGAAGATCAAAACTATTTCATAAATCATATTTCACAGGGAGGAGCTGCTCGGCATGTGTGTGTCACTGTTACTATAGCAACCCACACACAAATAGAAGAATGCATATAGACGCAATGTTTATGCTGACAAATTTGCACATGCACTCAACTATATCATTGATTTTTGACGTTTTTGACTAAGATAAGCTTTTTCAGTTTCAAGTTGTGTCCCTCGTGGCATTTTTTCCAAGCCAATAACGCACTTTCCTGTCGGAAATCAAGTGTTTGATTAAGATAGTGAGCAACAGGAAGTAATGGTGACAGGCCTGGCTGAAGGGGAAGCAGTCTGTGGGTTAATCAGCCGGCTTGCTTCTCTGGTCTGTCGCGCCGTCAGCCCATCTCTTTTTGTGTAGCTAGCCCTGATGTCATGCACTGACTGGGCAGATAAAGCCCTGCGGGGGGAAATCAGTTCATTTTGGGTCAACAAACAGCCCCTAAGTTCCACAAAGATGCCATAGATTGGTTTCAGTTGAGCCACCCTTCAGGTCAGGGTTTTGCGTTTGCCAGGCATCCGGCATGCAGAAATATTGTCTTGCATGTGTTTGTTTTGGTTTAGATATCTCCACGGTGTTCACATGGGAAGCTCTGACTCTCCATCTCGAGAACAATGATGTTAAGAGAGGCCAGCTGTAGCTCTGAGAAAGAGATATCAAGCTCCAAGGCACGGTGCACTGCTGACCTTATCCTTTGTATAACTCCATTGTATCTAATACAAGTGTGGTGGGCTGTGCTTTAGACTTTTACAGTTATCAAATTGGGATGGATAATAATTGTATAAGGAAGAGGAGGATTTCCAGATTAGTATTTTTGCCCTAGAAATATCTGTCCTCCCACTGTCACTTAATTAATTCCCTGTGTCTGTGTCCACCTGTTACACCAATATGCAAAACATACTGCTCTTAAACCAGGGCACATTCGCCATTCATGCATCTTTCATGAAAGGGGCCACTGATTATAACCCAGGCCAAGGAATTATGGACGTAAACGAATGACTTCAATTGATTCGATTATAGACCATGATGAAATGGAGAAGGATCAAGCCAGTTGGATTACACTAAAGTGTCCTAATTTGAGGCTAATTTAAAGCAAGTTCAGAGCTTTCTGATTTAGACTTCCTTGGCAGCGATGTGACCGTGGAAAAATGCAACCCTTACAGTTCCCCCCTTTGGCAAATCAAATTTGACTACAGTTTTAAGAATAGAAGAGAAGAGATGAGAAAAAAGCATACAAAGTTAATCATGTTTTATTCCAAGAAACCTAGAAATGTAAAACACAGCACTTCCTGTTTTTCAGGAAAGAATAACTACACAGTGGGTGTTTAGCACTGACAGTGCAGAACTTTCATAGACTAGATAAAAGTTGTTTCACTATTATATCAATCAGCAGTGTGTATATATATATATATATATATATTTTTTTTTTTTTTTTTTTTGTCCTAATAATAATATATGTCCGAATTGTCACTGCAGCCCATCTCTGCCAGCTCTCGACTGGCAGCTTCCATCCTGCTCTGGCCCGTACAACCTACAGATCGAGGTGCAGCCAAAGTCCCACCACAGGGCCCACTATGAGACTGAAGGCAGCCGAGGGGCGGTGAAGGCGCTGTCTGGTGGCCACCCCGTTGTGCAGGTATGTCACCAACACTGTTCGCCAGCAAAGTTTTTGAATGAGATCTTTTCACTGTACACACTGCTGTTTACTAGAGACAAGGTCAGCTTTGTGTGTTTAAACCGTGTAATAATTTGCTGTCATTACAGCATAAGTGGTAACACACAGACAAGTGCATGCTGATTAATGGCACTTTTCTCTCCAACAGCAAGCTAGTGACATGGATGTTTGGCTGTAGTTGACTTTATGACAGTATGTAGTCACAAAGTAGAGTCAGAGCAGCCATGTCATTTCTTTTATTAGTCTAGACCGTGAAATTCTCTCGCTATTTCTTTTATATATATATAAAAGCTTCGTTTGATTATTCTGGAGAAATAACAAATTACTTAGATAAGATGTATCAAAGAAATCAGAAAAAAATTAGATTCCAGCAGCCTGTCTCCACACATCAAGCCGAAAATGAGATAGTGTAGTAGAAACAAACTACTAGTCAGTTATTTTAAATTTTAAACTATTCACTGTGTCATGACATTATCATTGCAAACATGTCGAGCCACTTATGCTCTCAAAGGCCCTCAAGCGTTTTCAGTAACTTTTGACGGCTGTGGCAGTGTCCCCACAGTCTGTACGCTTCTGTATGTGCTTGTAGACTGGGTTATTAATGCTCCCTGAAGCTGGGAGTCAATCTACTGCTGCAAAAGTTCACCCTGATGAGCAGCAGTGCATGCTGACTCAATTAGTATAGAGCAGAACCATCGCCTCTCACTATTGTACTTGGCGACCACTTAAAGAACACGCGTCAGTCTCACCAGCAGCACAACACAGAGCTCCTTTCTCTGCTACGCTGTCATAACACGGTGCTGACATCTCAGTTTACTCAAGGTGGGGATCCAGCAGTGTGTGTGCGTCCTTAAGTTTAAGGGTCAATTTGCCTATAATGTTCAAAATGAGACTGCATTTAACCTGATAATAACTGGGGCATTACATTGACGACGGTTTTGTTACAGACTGGGTTTACGGGTTTCACGTGGCTGATATTCTACCTTTCGTGTGGCCAAAGCAAACACTGCATGCTGAGAAACACTTTTTTGACCCATACAGTTTCAAGTCGGTGGTCCATCCTTTTCACACACGAAGCATTCGACGCTGTTAGCGCCACAGCTGTTTTGTAAATAGATGTTGTCAGCACATCCTGGTCTGCTCAATGTCAAACACAGTTGACAGCTGTTAGCCAAGGTGGCGTTATAAACAGGCCTGTCAACGTTCAGGTTTTCTCTGTAAATACAGGTAATCATTCCCCTTCATTACAAACCTTTGTATATCAACATGCGGGTGAATTCAACATTTCATCCTTGCGCCTCCATGTGAGGCTGACCAGACTGAGCCTGCCATGCACAGCTGTGGCTGGCAGGTGAGACTGGTTTTGATACAGTTTACATCACTTTCTGACTCACTTCAGGGGCCAGAGCAAAAAGTGGTGAGTAAGCATCCTGTGTGTCTTTGCACACGGAGCGTTGTCCTCATATAGACTGATGACTTCAGTTGTTTACTTCAAACTACAGAGGCACCAATTCATTGCCAGCTTTGCGAGGATGTTTGCAAGTCTTACCGTGTATGTCGAGCAATTATTAGTAAGAAGTAGTCATGGAGAAAATATGAATACAGCTGCTTTACTATCACACCTCTCCCAGACTCGCATAGCTCACACTTTACTCTTACTTTTCGGCAAGGGATGATTTATGCCTCTGATAATTCATGTGCAGCCAACTGGGATATCTCGAGGGTTTCAATGCAGTGGAAATCACTGGAAGCGTGGCAGCTGGCAGAGAGATAAATCTATAAAGATTACACAATTGTGTATACATGCTAGAGGGTAAAATACAGAAGAAGCGCATGTACTGTATCTTCAGGGAGATTTTGAACAGTTTGGAGTATATAATCTCTCCTAAAACTTGACTGTCTCACCATCTCTTAGTCTTTGTGTGAAATCATGTTGTTGTATTCTTGGAGGATAGGGCATGGTGTCGTCCCCTGTGCCCTGTGGTAATGAGTGGCAGGCGCTGGATAGGTGAGGTGCAGTCAAGGAGAATGAGTCATTAATGACATGGGGATACGGGTGTAGGAAGCAGCTAAGGAAGTGTGTGTGTGTGTGTGTGTGTGTGTGTGTGTGTGTGTGTGTGTGTGTGTGTGTGTGTGTGTGTGTGTGTGTGTGTGTGTGTGTGTGAGAGAGAGGACATTTTTGGATTTTTGGACTCTTCGTCACTTTTGTACAGACCTTCAAAGGGCTGTTTGAGAGTTCAGATTTGGTTTTAAGGGGTAGGTTAGATTTAGGCTTAGGGTTGGGGTTAGGCATTTAGTTGTGATGATTAAGGTTAGGGCAACTGTCATGGGAATGCATTACGCCAATGAGTGTCCTAACAAGGATAGAAGTATAAGTGTGTGTGTGTGTGTGTGTGTGTGTGTGTGTGTGTGTGTGTGTGTGTGTGTGCGCGCGCTGTGGACTCGAGCGAGTAGAGAGAAGGGGCAGAGGGAGTCACCAGGCAGCTGGGGCTTGGCTGCCCCTGGAGATGCTCTGTATCCTGCTGATTAGGGCTTGGGTGGCCCTGAGGTTGGCTGAGCATGGCGCTGGTGGGGATGATGTGGTGGCGGAGTGCTGGATAGGAGTCAGAATCCCAGAACCCATCGGACGCCACCTCCCCTTTCCATGCACCGGTGCCTCCCTCCCCCCGGGGGCCTGAGGATGTCACTCCTCGTGAACCGTTCATCCTTCAACCATCTCCCAAACCCACACCAGCAGGCCTCCCTCGGTTGAAGCCCAGTCATCCACAGCTCTTGTTTTTTTAACTCATGGATGATCAGACACACGCGCTGTGAGTGATGGTGACATGTGTGTTGGAAAGCAACACTGGATAAAAAAACAGCAAGATGAAAAACATGAAGGGATACACTGTTTTTAGAGCTTACAATGTCCTCTGGGAAGACAGCAACTGACAGGTAGTCAAACCAAGATACTCAGCTGCTCATTTACTCTTGTTTTCTCTTCATTCAAAAACGATCAGAGGTGTTGTCTTGATGAATGTTTGAAGTCAGTAAATTAAGCATCAGTAAGGTCTGACATCATCCTAAACTGCAGCGGATCAACCACAAAGCATTCAGTGCTATTCACCGCACAGGATGGAGAGTTTGTGGGATGGATGGAGAGAATGGAGTGTCTGTACTCCAGCCGCACACCAATGAAAACCTCTAGATTATGGGTTGCCTCGAGTCATTACCCCTCTGCTGTTTGCACCAGCTCTCTGGGCTTCCTGTTCCAAATCTATCTTCTATCTATTATTCTGGACTCGCACTCTGTCCTTCCCTCATATCCTCCACATCCGCAGCCTTTTAACCTCCTCTCTCCAGATTGGTCCACTTTGTGACCCCCTGCTTTTCCACTTTATTTACTGCAGCAGACCACAACGCCATTAAGGGGATCTAGGGTACTCTATTGGCTCCTCTCACACTGTTCCAGACGCTCCCCTTTCTCACCACAGCTATGCCAAACGTCTACAGGCTGATGATGAGCTGTGCTCAGGAAAAAAAAAACAACCTGGTCTACCTTCAGTCAGAATACCACCATGGCATTGACTGATGGGTTTTTCCAGAGGAGAACAGTGGGGAAAAAAGTGGAATTGGGCCGCATTATTTTCATTGAGCCTATAGTGACCCAGGACATGACCTGGCTCTTATCTAAAATGTGGACTTCAGTAGAAGATGTTGCAAAGGCTTTCAGCCTCAGTCAGGGAATAAACAGACATCCGCCAGGCCCTTAGTAACAGCAGACAGGAACACCTGTGGAGTATTAAAGCGCGCGCAGCGAACAGTGCAGTCCTGCATATGGCTAGTTTGTATAGGATAATGACTGGCCTATAGGGCTTTCCCACTCACGCATACACACACTCTCTCACTCAGTCTCTCATTAAGTCTAAAGCAGCAACAGACATGGTGTAATTTCAGCAGGATGTGGCCATCATCCCTATTAACGTGTGCGTGACTTAATACCCATCTCCCTTCCTCTGCAACTGTATGTAATGCACATCAAATTTGCAGTATGTTTCCGCCACGACGACATGAAAGACCTTGCCAAACATGTGTTCTGTTCTTCGCATGTGCGGTTTCACCTTGGGATCCGGTGCTGGCTGCGTAATGTCTCAAAAGAAAACCCTGATCCCCATCACCCTATACCATAGCTGCTAATTGCTCATTAAATCTAGTGCCGCCTCTTGTTTGATATTCAAAAGGCTTGGTGTACCCTGTAGTGCTGTTAGAGCTTAGTCAGGGCTGTTATTCGTTGCCCAAAGGGGTATTTATGCCACTCTTAAATTGTGGTTCTCCATCTGCGGGGCTTCCCTTACACTGGTATTGGGCTACCACTAATTACCAGTTAATAGCAACTGGAAAAAATGGAGCGAAATTTGCATCGTTTTCACTGGTCTGAGGTGATAACCAGACAGCCCACAGATTTATGAGGTAAGACACTGGTGGGTATTTGTGCTATTGGGGGTCAGAGCAGTTGTCTGTGCTGTCTTACTCAAATTCTCTGTAGCTTTGGATGATATTTCTTATGGCAGGCTGTGCTGCTAACAAAGTAATTCTTTTTATATGGAATTTGGACCCTCACTGGTCTAGACATGGGCTAGTGCCTGAAACTATGCCCTCAATGACATAACACCAAAGCACTCGGTTCAACAAAAACTTTGAGGGATATGGCTGTTTGGTTGCTTATAAAAGGAGCAGCTTTTGGAGCTATGGGAATGCAGCACATTAAAGGATTGCATATGTTGCCTTATGCATTCAATATGAGGCACTGGAGACATTAGCAGGGCAGAAGGGTGATGGAGTAAAGTCTGGAAGGAGAGACAACTTGGATGAGTGTACATTTAATTGGGTACAGCAGAGGCTGGCTGTGTGACTGTCAGCACTTGACAGAGAGAGGGGAGCGTGATAATGGGAAAAAGCCTGAATCTGCTGTTGTATTTCTCCTCCCCTGCTTCAACCCCCCCCCCCGGCTGCTTCCAGTCGTCTTCTCCCTCTCCTCTCCCCAATTCTCTGCGCCACGTGGACCTCTACGAGTCATGACATTTCTCCAGGCGGTGATGAAATCACTGCAGAGGGATAGAAGGCAGCCCACTGCAGGCCTGTAGAGTGTATTCACACTCAATTTGGAGCCATGGCCAGACACATTTAATTTACCAGCAAGTCATTATTAAACATTACATGTTAAATCCTTTCTTTGAACTATTGAGGCCAGGCGCAGGCAGCACTGAGAATGTCACTATTACTAAATAAATTGAGGGATAAAATGTGCCATGAAAAATATACATGTATATTAATTTTTTGAAAAACAGCCTCCGTTATTATTTTATCACAACTGATTTTCATTGAGTGACGCAAAGAAAATTAGGGGGAAAAAAAAACAAAACAAAAAAACAAAACAAAAGTTTTGGTGCTGTATCCCAAAGGCTGAAACTTTCTATACTGATGATGGATCTGTCATGGTCCGCTGGGGGATGAATGGTGGAAAGTGGATGAGATGCACCCTCCTCTCCCTTTTTAGCTCCTCCACATCATCACAACTGACCCAGACAATACAGCTGCACACAATTACACAATTAATGCATCAGCTGCCATATCCGCAATGTTTTACTTGAGCCTCAGCTATCAAAAATGGCTTGTGCAACAGTGGCTTGTGGTGGGAGGTGTAAATGGATCTAGCTGACGCAGTGGCAGAAGTTGGCACCCTGAAACAGCTGCAAATCAAGCCTGGATTCAAACCCAGTTTAGATTATCTCAAAATAAATATACAGTACGTGTGCCAGATAGGCTGCAGTTACAGCTCGAAAGGCTCATCTGCTCAAAATTAGCCAGTCTCTGGTCCAGCCTCACAGGCTGCAATAGACACAAATACAAAGCTGAGGTCACAGGTGTGTGCGTGGAGCCTCTGTCGCCAGCCCACGCTTAAAGTTTACGATACTACCTTGTCTTTTTCCCCCACTCTTATTCTCCCTTTGAGATTAAAATGAAGAAGTAGGTTTTGCCGTGTGCTTGTGGCGTGCGTTCGAGTGAGCATCGCAGGAGTTACGCAGAAGCTAAGGGAGAGGGTCAGAGAGCACATATGGTAAAGAAATCAGGGGAGGTCGCCCAGGGGGGACTAGACCGCCTTTCTTTGCTGCTGGGAAGACCAGCGTCACCAAGAGGACTACCTGACCTCATTAATCACTTCCTCTCCTCCATGAGGTCACTACTGCTCTGAGTGTGGACACCACCATCATTGCGCACTCTCGCAAGATGAGTGAAGGGATAAAGACCCCCCCCCTTCCTCCCTCCTACCTCTCTTGTGGGCCTCCATGCAGCCACGTGGCGGCTGAGGTAATGGTTGGAGGTCAGCGAGAAATCCAAAGAAGTCTACTGAGGCACAAGTGACAGACGACGCGGCTTTGTAGCGTGGCTGCCTGCGTTTTATTAAATCATACGGGGACGTCATGCAATTTAACGCTCCGGTGTTTCAGATTTGTACCTCATGCTCCACCATAGTGCTCTCACGAGTCAATACACAAGTAACTGGTAGCATGTGTGGCTATGGATAATTACCTCTGGTGACACCATAAGTAAAATATAACAAGCAGAGCGGGGTCTGCTGGTGAGATCACCGCATAGATGAAGTGGTCCCTTGGGATGCCAAAACTTCAAGAAGCTCCTGACCTCGGCCTAACTCACTGATGACTAGCATGTGTGACTAGCTCACAGGTCAAGACAGCTGCTAGAGACACTATGTGGAGCTCAAGAGAAAAATAGAACGGCTGGAACTGGAGATGAATGACAGCCTTAGCTTTACCACTCCCTTTGCACTCCCTTGATATCTGAATCAAAGAGCAAAGCGAGATAACCACTGCTGCTGAGATTATTGAAACATATGGATTTAAGCTCTACTCTAGTGTCGAGTCATGTTCTATTTCTACTCAACATAATTAATACTGTGAATTTTTAAACTGGGAAGAAAAGAGAGCACATCCTCTGCCTTGTCCCAAAGATCTGTCTTCAAGTACGGGCCAAAGGCTCTTAATCTTCGGCTTTATTATCAGGCCAGACAACTTTTAACACAGTGTCCAGACAAATTCGTTCTCAAATCAAAAACATTCGGCGTCCACGACACAGTGGCACTAATTTCCATAGACTTCCAATGACGTAGCTCTCCTTCCTCATCCCTCACTGCCCTCAGAAAGGTAATTAGAAAACCATTAATCAGATTATGTCATAGGTTACATGTGGTCTATATTTTGTAATATGACTCAGTCTGTTAGATAAACAAGAGGGGTCTTTTATTCCATTTGACAGTACCACTGTTTTCATGGAGCTCAAAGAAAAATGGTCTGAAGCGATGCGCTGGTGTGTGCCGGAGTAATTGACCAATTTGTGGGATTTTTCAGATGGCCGTGGCTTGGTGAGTGGTGGTCCAGAGTAAGTGATCTCTCACAGAAAATGTCACATGCGGTCAAGTAGCCACCGGGGTGGATCCATGGAGGTCCAGTTAGTTCACTCAGTTTTCTCTTGGTTTGAACCAGATGGATTCTGCGTTTTCTGACAGTTAATGGAGAGACATCCAAGTCCACACCAACATCCGCCCGTGTGATCATACTGGATGACCACTTTGCACTGCAAAGAGCAAGCATATCCTGGGAGGTCTGCAGTGTAACACTCAGTTCCACCAGAAATCCACATTTGGTTGGCAAACGATTCTGGTGAGAAATCCCTCACAAAGTATCAGTTGTCCTTAACCACACTTTGGAATTCGCAGCCCTCTCTGTGTGTTCATATTTTGAGCCATTGCACACTTGGTTAAATCATCAAATAGTGTTACATTTAGACACTGTCACAAAATGATCCAGGGACGCTGAATGTAAACTGGCAGCTACAGTTTATATTTGAAGTGTTGTTGACCCCAAAGTCAACAGTCATTTTCAAACTATGCATAACTATGGAGTTTTTCTTCTCTTTAAAAAAAAAAAAAAAAAAAAAGATTTGATCTTTTTATTACTTGAGCAGTAGCTGCTAATGGAAGTCTTCTAGAGGAAGTGGTAGTTGTTTGAAGTGGTGGTTCTGATACAGGAGTCTCTTTCATCACAGTGGGACACAGTCTCTGAGCTTTAATGGAAATCATAATACATGTTCATAACTGCCCAGAGGCAAAGGGGCTGCACCCCATCTGCATGCCAAGCTCATGAAGTTTTTGGCCATTTAGCATTTCGGTGTAAATTTTGCTGCTGTTTGTATGTAGAGGCAATTAATGCACTCGTATGTGTCGTAGAAATCAGAAGTTGGACATTGAACACAAATGCATGCTATGACTTTTATTCCATTTTATTTACACCAATGTTTTTGAAGTAGTTTTGATTTCATACCATAAATGGAGCTCCCCTATATTTATAAAGGGAAAATAGTATTAGCCCAATCATCAGTTTCATAAACTTTACAGACTGTGAACGTGACATCTTGAGGCAGACCTGAGATGATTGCCCTGATTTCCTATTTTGTCTCTGTAAGGGTCACTTTCCAGTGAGTCACTGTCAACTGCTCGCCTCTCTGTAGGCACTTTTTAATAGCAGCAGTGAGATTTTAATGAACAGTGAAGTGTTGGGAAGCCAACCCCTCCATCAGCCCCCATCCCTCTGTACCCAGGAGATCCCTACCACAGACAGACATCAGAAACATCAAAAAACTTTTTTTCACCCTCCCCTAAAGGAATGTAGAATTAGCTCAAACAAAAAAAAAAAAAAAGCAGCAAAGACCGGAAAAAGGGTCTCCAACCCAACCAAAAACAAACAAAGAAAGGGGGCGTATTTTCACAGCCCCTCTACCATGTCAGAGCTATCATTAAGGCCCCCGTTAACTATCAGTAGCCGATGTGCATTCAATCTCTATTTCCTAAATGAAGGTTTGCCTGAGATGGGGGTCTTAAAACCTGACATTGCCTCTCACCTGGATGCCTTTGTTCTCCCGCCAGCTTTATGGCTACATGGAAAGCGAGCCGCTCACCCTGCAGCTGTTCATAGGGACCGCAGACGACCGCCTCCTGCGACCACATGCCTTCTACCAGGTCCACCGCATCACCGGCAAAACCGTCTCCACCCCCAGCCATGAAGTCATGCAATCCAACACCAAAATTCTGGAGATCCCTCTGCTGCCTGAAAACAACATGAGAGCCATGTGAGTGCTCTCAGACTTTCACCTATCCGTCTTTTTCTTTCCACATTTTTCACTGCTAACCCCTACTTTAAAATACACCCACAAAACACACACACTTCACTCTCTCTGCACCTTCCTTCTTGCTCTACAAACAGAATGGCTGATGATAGGTACTGCACAGTACACACTTCCAAACAGGCCTTCAAAACTGAGATCTGTGCTTTCACCCCAGGAGATGCATGATTTCTAAGAAAGTGAAATAAGTACTCACTGTCAACACACTTCACTGGTGACTCAAGTCTGACCAGTGTGTGCAGAGAGTCTAAAGGCTAGAGGCTTGCAGTTGAAACCAGGAGCCCTCACGGAAGTCGAATCTTTTGCTCAAATGATATTTTAAAAAGTAACAGCCAGGTTAGAGCCATGGAGCTCTGAGAGTGCCATGGGTCACCAGTATGATGTAGTCCCATTGTATCAGGCTTAGCCGGCAAAAAGCTGAAAGACGTACTGCACCCCAAAATCCAGATCATACTTTCAAGGTGCTCAATTACTCACACCCCTATAAGCTGCAACATTTTCAGTGTAATTTAAGTCTTTTTGCACTTATGTGGTTAGTAAAACCCAAATAAATATACAGTAAGCATTTTTCACAGCAGATATTTTGACTTATAGTAGGAAACACACCGGTGTTCTGTTAATAACATTAATGATGGTGCCATTCAGTTCAATTATGTATGCAATCACACTTATGTTAGCTAACATTAGTGTTTACCACAAGATTAGCTAGCTAACAAACTAGTTTTCTCTGCCAATTAGGGTGGCTGTCTGCTTCTTATGAGTTCTGGTGGTCAGTGAGCTCAATCAGACATAGACTTTGTGAAAGTGCGGTTAGAATCACATGAAGTACTCCCCTAAATATGATCTTGGTTTACCTTTAAAAACATGAGCATCTGTTTGCTAAGCTGAGGTAAATCGGCCTTGGTCTCTTTCATCCTCCCTCCAGACTTGCAGTAATCCAAGGGGCTGTGCTCTGCAGTGTGTCGTGGGGCTCCGTTCAGACTAGGCAGCACTGAATTTTTTGGACTGGGGCCCAGAACTCTGTGTTATGGATAAAACCACTGTATCTGAACATAGGTTACATAAGGTCGTTACCTCTTACTGGGCCTAAAGTTTGTTCCTCACTGTTTCAGTTTTTAAAATACTTAAATTTTTAGTGAAAAACAGGACATATTTTCATGTTTGTTTAAATGCAGGATATGAGGATATTTATAGGACAGAAGAGTTTCCTGACTGGACAGTGGCCTTCTTGGTTCGATGATTTTAACATTCGTACTGCCTTACAATATCATTTCCAACAATACCGCAAAATCCCTTATATTGTATCATATTTAGGGGCGACCTTAAATTGACTTGACTTAATGTGTCCCTCAGGATGAATATGATATTCTAAAAAATATGCAAAAGGAAGTTTCTTTTCCCCTTTGTCATCAGCACACATGCTAAAGGAAGAGGAGTGAAAGTTCTCTCTTTCTCCGCCGACTGTCGGAAAGGTCAAACACGAAGAAAAGCCTTTAACTGCCTCTTTCCGCTGAGCTGTTTAACAGTCGTCTTGATAAAGCAGCATCCATCTCTCTGCTCTCGTGCCAGCGATCATTTGCTCGCTGTGTGGGATGCAGACAGTCGAGAGCTGCAGTCAAACCTTCAGACGGTTTCAATCTGTCTTTCTTTCCTATTCTAGGAAAGTTCATCTCATACCCACAAAGTGGCTTAATTTAAAGGACATTCTCTTTTGCAAATTCTAACAAATACAGCATAATACATGGTCCTAGACACATGTAACTTAATCAGCAAGGTGATGTAATGCAAGGTAAGATACTGACTGTTATCACTACAGTTACTATGACTGAGTTGTTTTTAAGCTCACATATTGAGCATGCCTTATTACATTGCTGGCAGAGAATCGCTTTCATCTAGTCTAAACGTTTCCCTGCTGAAGATTTAACTGTCCCACATCTCAGGTTATATAGGCTGTGAATACTCACCCATGATGTCCATCATCCTGTGTTAGTTTCAAAGCTATATGCACAGCAGAACACTTACATCATGCGAGGCTGATAAGGAGTGGGTGGTCAGCGTAGCATATTATTTTCTCTTATTTATTCAAATTGTCCAAACCAAAGTCAAGGGGAGAAATGGTATAAAACCTGACATTTACCATGTTCCAGGAAAAGTGCCCAAAAGCTACCATGTAAAATAATTGAAATGCCAAACCATATCCCATTCATATTCCCTCACTTTTTTTAACCAGCCACACTAGTTTTATGTAAATTCATGAAAGGCCACATCTGAAAATGAATGCCTTTTTCCACGTTGAAAAGGGAAACAAAATTTACCCCTTTACCTCCCAAATTGTGAAATGAAATTAAAAAAAAAAGACAGACAGCTCAGTAAAGGGTCTGCTGCTACACGTGGCAATGATTAGCAGCAGATTTAAACCCTAAATCCATGAAGTGTAAGGCTTGAACGGTGTGAAGGGACTGCAGAGGCTCGGTGCACTCAGATAGCAGTAAAGTGACTTTGCGTACGCTGAGTGCAGCTGATGGCACCGGGTCTGCTCAGTCCAGGGGATTCCTCCAGAGAACTGCTAATTCTTGGACCACCGTGACCCTTTAAAAATCTGATGTGAAGTCATTAATGTCCAACTCTGTCTTTGATGACATGCTGGATTAATAATGACACGGTCATGCTCCAGTGAACTTCCAGTGCATGATCTGTAACACCAGCGGGGACTTCACTGCTGGTCTTAATGTGCAGCAACTGTGCTCAGTGTCTCGATTTTAACAGCCAAAGTCAAGGATTTGACTCTGGCTCCCATTTCAGCCTTTGTCCAAACCGCACTTTGTACAGAAAATAATCTATAGGAAGTATCCTGTCCTTGAAAACCAAAAAATCCAAAAGGGTCACCTTTCTGTTACCTTCTATTTATAATGTCATCTTTGAAATCTGGTTTTGAAATTTTGCCCTTCCCTGCCTCTGTTCCAGAATTGATTGTGCAGGGATCCTGAAGCTGCGCAATTCGGACATTGAGCTTCGCAAAGGGGAAACCGACATTGGACGTAAAAACACACGTGTGAGACTGGTGTTTCGCGTGCACATCAACCAGCCCAACGGCAGGACGGTGTCCCTGCAGACTACTTCGAACCCCATTGAATGCTGTAAGTCACACACACTGACACACAGAAATAAACTCACAAACTGCCATGCCTTTTCTCTTGGCCTCCCACATAAGCAAAAGGTGGCATCTATTGTTTTAATCCAGTAAACTGAGCTACAATTTTATTACCTTCTGGAGCAAATCCAGTGCCTCTGTATCCAATAAGCTTTATATGATCAAAGCTATTTTTCAGTGCAATAGATGTATTGTATATGATGCCAGACACACGTGTTATCTATCTCAATTCCCATTTTATGACTGAATGCACAAGTTATTGTGGTAAGACTACCCCATTAGCACAGGTTCCACAAAGGTCATTTGCCAGCCCTGGTTTTGGCATGGATGACTGAGCACATTGAAAGAAACCTCTGTTTCTTTGTCATTCATTTGTGTATATAGGTGTGATGTTATTTGCAACCAAGGAAGCCAATAAAATTTAGATGGTGAGACAGAGCTGGCATTATAGTTTATGGTCCAAAGTGGATGTTAATCAGAGTTGGTTCATCTTAACCATAAAAGGTTTATTTAGTGATTTCTTTAGTGCTTTATTTTCGAGAGCTTTTATTCCAAAATTATGCAATGGGCTAATGGATGAAATACATAGCTATGTCATAATAAATATATGTGTTTCTGGCTGTAAATTTGGTCACCGAATCCCAGAGGCTAAAGGTGACTAGCTAGCCACGTTTATAGAAAGCAAAGACAGGTGGTTGGCTGTCAGCTACTTGATGGAAAATAATGACTAAGGACCTGACCATGAAAATATTGTTTTGATCAGTTGACCGCCTTCTTCGATGTCATTTAAGGAGCAGCTGTTGGCCGAAAACCTCTTAGCTAGGGGTCATGAAATCATTATAATAAAGCTGATAAGCCTGTTTCCCTAACCAACAACTGCTGTTTTACTGGCTGTGTGCTGGGCTCATGCTTCTTGGACTTGATGGAGCTCCGGCAGTGAGCTTATGTGGGCTCACACACTGCGTTGAAATGTGTGTGCATTTTCCTCCAACAGCCCAGCGCTCAGCTCAGGAGCTTCCCTTGGTGGAGAAGCAGAGTATGGATAGCTACCCTGCCACCGGAGGCAAAATGATGCTCCTGACTGGCCTCAACTTCCTCCCTGACTCCAAGGTGGTGTTTGTGGAGAAGGCCCAGGGTAAGCTGCCATCACCAGACCATGTTTACTGCCTCTAATTTCCCCTCCTAATATCTCTTTCAAGCGTCCCTCTCCCTCTCTGCCTCCGTCGCGTTTCCTCAGTCTCTCCTCCCGTCAAAATAGAGCAGGCCATGCCAGAGAGCCACATGTGGTGTGCATTAAGCCACTATATTTTTAACCAAAGCGTATTTACATTTGCTGAAGTTTCCATTGCCTGTTCACTGGTGCTCGCCACAAGTTAAGGAATGAATCACAACCAGGGCATGTGCAACGTCTCTGTCTCTCACTTTCCCTCTCTCCCTCGCTGCCTCTCCCTCCCTGACTCCCTTGCTTTCGCCATTTAACCCTTTCGCTTACAATCACTACTGTAGCTCCCTCTTCCACATATGCTAGCAGACACTCACCCTGACTGCATGTCACTGAGTCATGGTGAAGAGGCTATTCCCTTCATTCCTTGTTGTCCAGATTTTTCGCTGTTTCCTCCCTGCGTGGGAGGGAGCAATCGTAAAAACACCACTGATCAAGTTTGCAAGTGAGCGATCATTTCCTTGATTGCACCCACTAAATCAAGGTCAAGCACCATGATACCTCTCCTGAAACACGATGCTGCTGCTCATCATGATGATGAGCAACAAGAAAGGAAAGATGACAGAGCTTTGATAGAATCCAAAGAAGGACACTCTTAAATAATCATTGTAGCCCGTACAGTAGAAAGAAAAAGAAAACGGGACCGGCTTTCATCTTCTGCCTAATCAAATTTAAATGATTTACTTGTCAGCTGTTTGTGCTTAAATCCACCGACAGTCCTCTGTGGATCACTGAATTCAAAGTCTGAATCAGTAGAAAATACTTGAACCCTTCATCACTGCTTTAGCACACTCAAAGTTGAGGCTTCAGTCATTGCTCACTGCCCCCTCCAATTAAAAAATGTCATTAACAACAGCTTGAAAAAGAAGCTGAAAGAACAGACAACAAAATGTCTTCTTCTTCTCTACACTCCCCTGTGAGTTCTCTTAGGGGTTAAGGGATAGGCAGAGGTGGGGTGAGAGGGGGTGGATGAACTTGATAATATGGGGTCTCCCTCCTCCTGGCTTGACTTAGTCATGGAGGGGGATCCCCTGGAGAGGAAAGCCCATGCATACACAACACCTTCACTTCTCCACTCCCTGAAATTTGAGACTCATGACCCATTCTAGATTGTATTTCCCTTTTTTCACCACTTCCTGTCTACCTTGGGTTCTCTGTGTCCTCCTTTTTTCTCATTTCATTCTCAGTTCTTCTTACCTCTCTCCTGGATACCCGTTAAAGACATTAGCTGATGTGGAGCTCTGCGCTAGCGGGATCCCCACACTCGTGCCTGCCATCGACATTTCAGTGGTTTGTTTTCCGTCTCTGTGGTGTCGAGAAGAGGAGAGAGAGATCGAAAGAGAGGTTGTCTGTCTACTACTTAGTCTGCTTTTATGTAAACTTTAATGACCCACCACTTCCAGGGTCTCCTAAGTCAAAAAGCCCATTACAGACCGACGTACACACTCTACACACATGCGCCCACAGGAACACATACATCACTCACTAATGGCAACTATCTATGAGCAAGTATGAGTGTGGAAAAGTACTCATGTCCCAAATACACTGCAAAATATTGTCTTTTGGCATTTTAATCAGAGAATCCTGCTGTTTCATGAAGGTTCTCAGACTTAAAATTTCTCTGATTGTTGATTTAGAAGGCCCAAACTGGGATGAGGAAAAAAGAAGCCAATAAAATTATAATTATATTACAGATTTATTCTATAACTTTGGTTTTATTTTCCTCTGGAAAAGTTCATGACTAAAAGCACCCATGAAATACAGAGCATTGCACCGCAATAATTACTACTCGCAGACATGTGCTTACACACACACACACACACACACACACACACACACACACACACACACACACACAGTGGGACACACACATGCGTATGTACAGCCGAGCTCTTTGTACAGCACGACACCAATCACTGCTTTTGCCACAGTGGTGACAGCCATTACTGTTGCTGCCATCAAAGGTCAGGACGGCTGCTCACTTTCCAAAATTGACTCCAATAAACACCTTCCAGAAAATTCCACAAATCCTAAGGAGCAACAGACGGTTTTTGAGTGTCCCAGTCCAACTTGTGTGAATAATTATATACAGTTCAAATCATCCAAGTTGAGTCAGAGGGAGATCACACACAGCACAAAAGCTTATTAGCACAAATGAGACAGTTGTAAATCATAAATTCATGTATTTCTTTAACCGTTCCCATTTTCTTTTGCACAGTCTACAATGTAGCTGCTTTTAGTATAAACACACCCAGATGCCTGTTTTGGAATTGCCTGCAGATTACAATTCATTACAGATCTCTTAAATAATGAATGACATCGACATTTGAGAGATTGTCTCATTAACAGTTTCTGGTTTAGTGATGAGAACAGAGACACCAAAAACATAGACTAGTCCTTGGCAAAGCCTTGACACTGGTGCTCCGTGTCGCCACTTTAGTTTACGCTTGTTTAGGGACCGTGGCCGAACTATCTGAAAAGGGACAAAATGATTATTAATTTGAGAAACATCAAGTAGCATCAAGTAGAAAAGCTACCAGGGACAAATTTGTATTTTTTAAAGCAAAAAATAAACGAATGAAAAGGCAAGTAATAAACTTGACTACCTCTAAAATTAGACTTAATGTTAAGTTAAATGTTTAAAAGCGTTTTTAGTCTAAAATAAGGTCTACTTTATAATTCTGTTTTATATTAGTATTTCTGGCTAAAGCATACAATAGTATGTGCTTTAATACTACCATTTTGCAGCAGTGCAGAGAATCTGTGAAGGGAATATAGCTGATTTTGGTGTTATCATGGGAGAGTAGATAAATGGCAGACCCTAGGAACCTACATGTATTTTTTTTAACATATTATACTGTTAAATCATACCTTCCCTCTGTCTGTCTTTCGCTGCCACTTTAATCCTCCTCTCCTCCTCTCTACATTGTTTTGATTGCCTGTCCGCACCCCCTGAGATGTCCTCAGTATCAAATGAGCAGAGCTTATAGCTGTTGCCACTGCGGGAGACCCTAATGCTCCTTGAAAAATAATTACTTTTACTTCTCAAATGCCACGTCTGTCCCCACTGCTCGCCTTCGTCACCCACAGGATAACTGATGCAAACTCTGTGCATCCACTGCATGCATGAGTGTGTTTGTTGTTGTGTACGTGTGTGCACACTATTGCTGCTAGCCTGCGGGCCTGTTTGCGTTTGGTAGGAAGTGTTTTCAGTGAGTCATCCGCGAGGGATTCCCTGTAGAGGGGAAACGGAAAAGACGAGACCCTCAGAGGGTAGAAGAGAGAAGAGAGAGGAGCGGAAGAAGGGAGGCAGAAAAAGACAGGACTTCCTTAGAAATCCTACTTATAACCTTGCGTGCTGAGACGTCGGAGCATAGAAGTGATCCTATCCTTCCCTGATGTTGACTCTTGTTTAGTTCATGAATGCCAAGTGTAGAGTCAGTTTCTAAAATAAATCAATACAACTGCTTTTCCTACTGTATTTTTTTTTTTTTTTAGTTCGTCACAGACCACACATAGCAGGGAGAGCAAAGTAATCAGACTGAAACTAGATAATGATAGACTCAAGAACCTCAGTCCAAATTTTTGTTTCTGCTGCAATGTAAACAGTCTTTTCAACAGTAATTACTGTTGACATGTATTTTTAATAGGCCTTATCTTTTTTTTTTTTTCTCTCTCTCTACAGTGGAGAGTTGTACCCTTGACGTAGCTGCAGTGTGGACATTTCTGAAACTTTCTGTCTTCTTTTGAATTGTTCTGCTTGGTTCAGGTTTTGCTGTTATTTTATTATATGTATGTGTTGAGGTTGTGTCAGTGTTTTGGTTTGCCCAAATCACTCTTTTGGCACTAGAGTAGGAGGACATACCTGGCGCACCTATTGCAGTGTGTGTTCTGGCTTGCCCTGCTTTCCATGGATGGAATGAATGCTAGAGGCAGGGAAAATAGAGAGACAGACAGACAGACAGACAGACAGACAAACAGAAAGAGAGAGAGAGAGAGAGAACTGGGGAAAGCCTACACTCTGACTCAAAGGAGAGGTAAGGGAATTCCCTGGTGAGCTGGATAGTTTTTACATCTGGTGGGATTGGAGCGTTGCCTGGAGCTCGGCAGCACCACGCAGCTTGGGCTGCAGCTTCTCCACCTCTGCTTCAGGCTGGTCGAGCTCACAGCCAAGACTAAGACAATTGTGAGCTACAGTATAATCTGTAACATTAGGACAGGATAGTCCACAACAATACCCCTAGGCTATTACTCTTGTCATGTGGAAACTCCTCAGCAACAGGCTGAAATATTTGGGTCCTCATACCTTCATAATTCAAGGAACGCAGCCCTTACAGACTGTGATCTGAGTTCATTCAAAGGCTATTTATACTCCGTTAAACACTTCTACCTTGGGCAAGTCTAAACACCAGACAAATCGGTCGATGTATTATACTTCTAGCACTATGTCTAGACTGCCCTTTGGCTTTAGGCTAGGATAACCTCCATAATCTTGGCTCACAGTTTTGGCACTGTGGCAGTGTAAGGTCAACCTCCACCCCTGCTTCAGGCTAGAGATCAGAGGTGTATGAGTTATAGTATCCTGTCTAATTAAGATGCTATACCGCACCAAAATCAATGATTATGTATAATAATTGTAGTTCTTGGAGGAGCCCTCTAACACAGCTGTAAGGGCTTAGCCTCTCATGCTCCTTTGCCACCCTCCATAAAATGAATTATCTCTAAGGGTGTACCTATGGCAAATGAATGAGTAAAGAGTGAATCATACAGAGTTGAAAGGGAAGATGTCACTGCAGCCCATAATGAGGTTTGTTTTGTTTGCTTAGCCTGTGCTTTCAATGTGTTAACCAGCACGGACACAAAGTTAAACCATAGGCTCTTGCTTTAAGGTGACGCTTATGTGAAATAGAACTGAGAGTTTTCCTCTCACCCACAAAGCCTCCGGCTAGTTAAAATGTATTTCTTTTATGATGTCAACATTCATCAGCAACAGGCCAGTGCACCATGCTGGAACGCCTCTGCTTTGGGCACGTCTGCTCATCAAAGGAATCGGTTGGAGCTGATCACTATCAAAACAGAAAGATGTCTCGATTGTCCTCTGGCCTCCACCCTTTTTTCAGATGTGTAGAAACATGTTATAGCCAGATAAATGGTTCACATCAGACAGAGATATTTACTTCCACTGCCCATTGTGGGGCCATTCTCAAGGAATATCCCTCCATGTAATGAGAATACTGATACAATTTGATGAAACACTATTCACCATACATGCTGTTTGAAGTTCTGTCAGTAAGGGTCTCACTGCGACCCTCCATAGACTCTGATGTGGAGAGCAATGTCTTCCTTGCGAACACAAACAGGCTTATTATACAATTGTAAAAGTCTGGATGATCTTCCAACCATCCCTCTCAGTCTTTAGATCATTTTCAGACACAGTGCCACACAGCTGGAGTCTTGAGAAAAGGATCAAATCTGACTGTCATCCTCCTCAGACTGCGCCTAGAGGTCAAGTCAGCTCACGCTTTGCCTGTTAAACACCAAGAATAACTCACTTTCTCACAATAAAACTATCATAAATCTACCCTCAGGTCATAATTTATACAGAAGCGTCTCACTCTGAAGCAGACTCACCTTTCTCCAATTTCACCAGTCCTCAGATTGGCAGGGGTCAGGTGCTTCAGGGAGGAAAGCAGCTGCACCTCTGCGATCAGTCAAGGGGGAAACCCTTTTGGCCTTTTGGCTTTGCTCCTCATTGGACAACAAGGTAATTGCTGAGAAAATATGTGTAAAAAGCATTTTCAGCCCAGGCAGGCACAGCAGAGTGGTATTAAAATGGAAAGTAACCTTGACGTATATAAACAGGAAGGAGAGAAAAATACTCCTGAAAACCATCTCTGGAAAAGAGACATAGCTGCAAAATATGTCTGGGTTGTTTCACAAGACAACCTCCGCAATTAAGCATGTGAATCATATTTTCCATTCTCCAAAATACTGAATGAACTCTCTTTGGTCAGTGGAAGTTGTTGTGCACTACACAACACTTTATTGAAGGAAGAGTCACATCTGGAAAGCCAAAACGTGGAAGGTCAGTGTGAGGACAAAGATGTCTCTACTCAGCTATCTGTGGCTTAGTTAAAAAAAGTCTAATCAGGAATGTGCTAGATATAAAACCCAATGAATGTTATAAATATATAGTTGGTATCTGCAGTGGTTGTTTGCCTTTTGATGATCACCAACAAGAGCGTAGTGGACGACATAGTCTCTGCATCATCATTAACCAAATAATGACAAATGAGAGGCTTTGTTTGTGTGAGATTTACTATAAGAGCAACACTGTTGCCGCGTTGTCGTGTTCACAACATTATGTGCTGTCAAGAATTGAAGTAGAGATGACTCCAAGAAGCCTCACCCTACTTGTGCTCTAATTGCCTGATGAATGAGCGTGTTGTCCTGGTCGTCTGTGTCAGTATTAGCCTTTGTTGATCCCATTTGCACAAGTGAGTCATGTAGAGCAATAGACAGATGTTGGTTTACCTTCAAGCTGAAAGAATAATTGTGTGTTTCTATTTGTCTGTGTGCTTGCATGCGTCCATTCATTGCTCTATTTAAATATGACTGGATGATACCAAGACTTCTCCAGGCGAACCTATTGTTTCATGCCCCCCGACCATTCAAGTTGAAGGCCAGAGCAAAGGTAGAGGATACTGTGGCTGTTCGTGTGCATGTGTCTGCATCTGCGTGTGCATTATGCGTGGGTGGAGGCTGCGTGAAGGAGGAGGTGTTGTCGGGAACAGAAGCATTTTGCAGATGTTGCAGGGAAGAAGGAGTGAATGGAAAGTTCTGTGGTTATCAGTCGTACAGCACTCTCTGACTCGCAAAGGTATGCCACATGTGGCCCCTGTCCCAATTCACTCTCAGTTTTAGGTTTGCTAAGCCTGTTGGAGTAATCATTAAAAAGTTTGGTGTGACAAAGTGACTGAGGAAAGGTGAGAGAAAAGATGAAGAGGAAGGTAGGAAGAGGAAAGGAAGGAGAAAAGCTTGAAAAACATGTTTACTAGTGGAGGTTGGGGTTGACGTCGTAGTCTAAGGTTTCCCTCTTGGAGTGTCTCCCAGAGCGGAGGCGGGTGAGATTCCCTCTTGGTTCCCCGAGACGTAACATGAGGAACGCTCATCTCTGTTTGTCTCTGTCTCTCTCCCTTTCTCTGACCTTCCCCCTGTCTGTGCTCACTCTAATTGCCCTTCCATACTCTTAGCCACTTCACAGCATTACGTGTGCCTCATTCTTTTGAGCATCTCAATCGCCTGCCACATGCACAGTATCATAGCTGCGCCCTGTGGCAGTGCTTGCGTACCAGCCTCCTTCTATTCGCCGCTCATCCACATCATCTCTATTACAGCCAGGCCCATTTCTCCATATGCAACTCTTATTTCCACCAGTTCAAATAGAAAATCCTTATCTGATCTGTCCACCGTCTGTTTTTCTCTTTCTCTCAGTTTTAATATGGCCATTTTGGAAAGAGATATCTACTGATGTTCACTCTCTGAATAATAAAGCTGACCACCCGCCCCCACTACCACAGCTCACCAATAATAAGCCAACCGTGACTGGGATGCTTTATTCTTTCGCTCTCTGCATGATGTGAAAAACATAATGCTTTGGGAAAAAAATAAGGATTTCACATCTTCCAGAGCTGCTCAACTTCTGCTATCAGTTATTTGGAAACTGACTCTGATTATCTTATCTGATGGCTTCCTGTCCCAGAAGCAAAGCACAGTGTTTGTACTGCTGTATCCATAAAGGCACAGCTACCACCTTCCCCTGCTAACATACAGTAGCAGTGCCACAGTGCCCATGCTATTCCCTCGCATGGTGTGCCACTGACACAAAGGCTGTTCTGTGTCACTTCTATTTCTGACAGCCCTAATGAGTCATCGGTTTTGAAAAAAAGAAAAAAAGTGGCACTGTGGTTGGTGCTGATTGCCCTAGCAGAGCCCAGAGCGTCTGCTTGCTAAGGTGTGGCATGAAATCACAGAGAAAACCTAAAGAATGTGAGCTGAGCTTCTGCAGACTCCCAGCAGCTGCAGTAGCTCACGGGCCTTTTATTGCATGGCAGCAAGGGAAACCTCCTTACCACAACAAGATGGAGATGAGAAGAAAAGAGAACAAACAAACGCTGCTTTTTTATAGTTTCACAGAGCAGGGTTCAGAATAGAGAAAGGGAGAAAAAAAAAAGTATCTAATTAAGGTTTAAGGAAGGCACAAAAGAACTTAATGGAGATGAATAAAATACGGTCGGAGCTGAAGATTAAACAAACTTGGATCTGTCACTGATCTGACCTACTGTAAGGCTGCATTTATAGCTTAACTTCATGATATATTTTTTGGATTAATTGTATAAAATATCATAAAATTGTGAGAAATACTCCTCATAATGCTCTAAAACTTCAAATAATATTTTTCCTTTGTTTTGTTTAGCATTTTTTAGGCCAGAACCTAAAGGCTCTCACTTTTCAAAGCCTTCACTAATGCTTGGCTGTTTTGCTTGGATAACAACGGAGAATGTGTTCATAATAATAATAATATCCTAATCCATCCAGCCACCCTCCGTTTAAAGCCCGTCTTGTTTGTATACTAATGCAGTTCATAATGAGCCGTACTAAACATTGTATTTTATTCTTTTGTCAATAGATGGGCATCATCTGTGGGAGACAGAAGCCAAAGTTGACAAGAACTCTGTCAAATCTGTAAGTGCACCTCGCCAACATGACGCACTGGAAATGCTCCTGCTGTCTTCAGTCCCACCCTCCCTTGACACTTTCTCCTTTCCTCTCGCTGTCTCCTCCTCATCTGTCCCCTATAATGATGTAACCTTTGCTAAGACGTTGCGATTTGCAACATAGACAATGATGATTAGTCCATGCAATCCTGAATGGAATTTTCACAAAATCTCTGTACCCGCACGGAGTAAACAGGGGCATATTGTCATATTGTTTTTGCATCTCAAATATGCACGCACACACACACGCACACACACACACACACACAGATTACACAATGGAAGTATAAACACACATACACTCGTGCACTCACACCACAGCCCTCCCAGCATAGCCAGACATTTAGTTCACAGCAGAGTGTTATGGTGTGGTGAATTGGACTTCAACACCTCGCCTGTGCCGGGATCATGCAGCCAAGAGTGGATTACACCCCTGTTCTTACCTGCTGCTTTTTATGAGAGCCGTAATGAGAAAATACTGACGCTCAGTCACACGTTCGGATTGTGTTAATATAAAATGGAGCGAAAGCAATCGTCAAGAGAGCGAAGCAAACGTTGTTCGTGTCACAGAAAGCTAGTTGTGCTCTGGAGTTAATTAAGATTTCACTGAGGTTCGTCAGATCTGCTTTCAGTGTGGAGAGTCAAGTATGGGATCTGTGAAAACCTGTTTGCTTGTGCCTGATGACAGTATGTTTTGAATTGCTGATGCCTTTCATCAGCGGTGTCTCATCCTCCCCGCACTTCCCCCTTTTTTGTGTAAACTAACCAAGGCAATTTACACTTGCACAGGGTCTGAAATAAGCCATGCGCATGTAAATGCTGCAACTTGAGGGTGTTTTTGTCCTTGTTATTGCTGTTATTTCACTCAGGTAAATGACTTGGTTGCATCAGGAGGGTAAATATGGACTCTGATGTCTAATTGGCCTGTAGGGCTGGCTGATGTGCTATGGCTGGAGTCCCACATGCTGGAAAATTAGCGGGCGTGCAAGGCTCGGCTGGGGGCGGCGGTGTGGGGAGGTGAGGTCGATGAAAGACAAGTACAGCAGTGTGTTTATTTGTAGATCTAACAAACAAGTAAGGGGAGACAGCAAGAGAGTGCTGGCCTTCTTCTTATGTCAGTTGCCTCCAGACTACTTTAAATTGCTCCAGCCGGCCTGGCTGACTGTGTTTTTATTGCCATCCAGAGCGTGCTAACTTTCATTGGTTAGGACAGAGAGGGAAAGCCATGTGCACACACAGACTTGACACACTCAGCCACCTGCAGGTTTTCTTTGTCGTCATCTGGAGGGCAGACCAGGGCTGAGGACGCAGACCCCTCACCTTCAGCCCCCCACCCTACGGCTCCCTCCATCCACAGTGATGACCAACGAAAACCTGTTTCCTGTCAGAGTTTCCCCATTCTGGTCTGCTCAGGCCCCTGCGAGACTGACAGCCATCACAGGAATTAGACACAAACGCTCAGACAAACTCTGAAAATGTTCCCTTGTCAGAAGGAAAGCACTCAAAGTTCACATCCGTCCAGACTTGCAGAGGTCTGGCATGGGGGGGAGGGCAACATGCAAGCCTCTCCACAGGGAGGCATGGCTGTGCAAACAAATAAGCCAGCTACCTCCCTCCTCTCGCACTGTACGGAGACACAGCTAAAGCCCTGGGGTTTTCCTTAGAGACAAACACTGGCACTGGACCAGCCTTGTGGGCTCCACTACTGCACCTACACAGTCCAGACAAGCTCAATTAGACCCGTTCCCAGTCCAGCCCCTTGGAATCAGTATGCTCAATGCAGGCCAGCTGCAACATAAACATAGCTATTGATTGATATGCTGCAGGAAGTCATACTACACAGTTACATTTGGTGAGGGACATGAAATCAGATGTGTAAATACAACTATTTTTGATGGCCTTCTATCAGAAATGTGGAATATCTTATTGTATCTTATTTGTATTGTAGAGCGCTATTGTTGTGGAGATCCCACCCTACAGGAACCAGAGAATATCCAGCCCGGTGCAGGTTAACTTCTACGTCTGCAACGGCAAGAGGAAGAGGAGCCAGTACCAGCGCTTCACCTACCTGCCTCCTAATGGTAATCATCATAAATGCATCACACATCTCCCACCTTTTTACTGCCGGTGACATTAACGTGTATGCTTTTGACAAGCTGCATACTCTGCAAACCGCTCTCATTTACTGCAGCCGTCAACATGCCATGTGAAATTTGTGGGCAGTTTTTGGTCTGTCGTTAGGCCTGGCACCACTTGGCCGCAGCCTGTGAGCGAGAGCAGAAGATGTGAGGTGTGTTTATTCTGTAGTGAGACCGCGTTCCCCAGCGATGAGGTGTACCTGCTGAGTGACAGAGCCTCCGAGCACTGTTGATGTAGAGAAGTCAATCCCCTGGTGACCTGACTTTCATACCCCACCTCACACAATGCCCTCCTGCTTCACCAACACACCAACGAATGCACACACACACACACACACACACACACACACACACACACACACACACACACACACGCATCCACCAGGTAGTGCTTTGCCCTGTCATTCATGTAGCAACCTGAAAACCCAGGAATACCAATCTGTGTGTTCATCATGTGTCCCTGGCCTCAGTGTTTAGAGATGGCTTTCAAGGTGGAATTTGAAGAATGTATTGCTGAGAGTTTAGAGAAGAGTTCAGCCTCAAAATGACATTGTGAGCTATTGACTTTTCACAGTGGCCACAGGTGAAATATCAGCTTTGGTATCACTTTCAACCATATGGCTAGAATGCTGTTATTTTATCTTTATGTAGCCAGAGAAAGTTGACTGAGCATGTTTGCTCACTAAACAATGCTTCCTTTTTTCAAAGCCAAAGTCCGTTGAGTTGCTTTACTGAATCAGGTGGGAATTTTGTAACTTTTGTAAGGTACTAAACAACTTTTCCACCACCTGAACAATAGCTGATGAAGGCAGGTTTCGTGATGCTCCACTGCCACAGATTTCCTCACACATTGTCCCAGCTTGCGAAGGGATTTCCACCAGCAACCCCTCATTTACAAGACCCACCTCCCTCTCATGATAACCAGTGAAATCCATTAGATCAAAAGGCTGGTATCTTGTTTTCATCGATTATGTCTAATGTATCTAATGCGGCTGGGTTAGTATACTTTGTGTTGTGAGTCTACAGCTGTTAATAAGATGTGACATTTAGATTATCAGCAGATGTATTTATGGCCACAGGAGATACAAGTGATTGGGATTTTGGATGAGGCTCTGAGAGAAAGTAGAGCAGGACCCTATTTGGAGATGCCTGATTATATGATGAACGAGTGCTTTATGGGTAACTGGACCAGTGTGGGGCAGACAAACTGTGGCCATATATAGCATATCCATTTCAATATGTTGTACTTCCACAGAGAAAGAGAGATAATGAGACAGAGGCTTCTCAGCCTCCACTATGCATCTCTAAGTCAGTTTCCTGAGCATAAACACGGCTCTAATTAAAAGATGACTTGTTGTGTTCTCTCTTTTGCTGCCAAGTAAACCACAAGTACAGTGTAGACCACACAAGCAGGGCCAATGTCTGCTCAAAGGAGCATAATTAAGTAACAAGTGTTAAAGTCAAAGAGGCCATAAATCACAAGCTATTGAGTTCCATTTTGAGATTTCCCACACTTTGAAGACACACATTAAAACTTACAACACGGCACCTTCATAGAAACAAATATTTAATGTTTAAATCAAAGAAGTAATCCACAGTACAGAGGCGTCATATTACAATATCATATCTGGGTCTGTACAGTCATAAGCAGAGCTGCATCTTGCTATACATGAAAGCTGTATTATAATCTAATGTATAATCACAGAGTTTGACTAATTGGAAAATACAGAGGCAGTGGTGAAAATTTATGTTTTTGATGTCTTATTCATGATGCTAGCTGGCCAAGTGACTAATCAGTGCCCACTGACTGAAAAGCATTCATAAAGAACACGTATAGAGGTTATAATCAGTGTAAACAGACCCTCTGTGGCAATGATGATTGTAATACATTCATGGTTTCAATACAGCAACAAAGAATGAGGAAATCCAGGCGCTGTTTGCTTTTGAGGGTTTCAGTGTGTGTGTCAACACTGAGAGAAACAACCAACACTGTGGCCAGGTACTCGGGGTGGGCTGGGGAGGAGGACACACACACACACACAGACAAATACACACAAGCTGTTGTCAACACTTTTTTGCTTGCTTGTATGAAAAGACTCTTCCGGCCTGCTGTCCCACTTCAAGCACGGTTGTGGTCACTGACGTTGTTTAGAGAGAACATTTCTTTCACACTCTGGTGTCTGCTCATCTATAAAAAGGCAAACCCAACCCTGAAAATAGCCTGACTTGTTTGAAACAGCGGAAGGATGAAGCAAACACTCTCTGGGACACAGATGCTAGTGAAAACCACTTTTATTTTCCATTCAAGTCACGTGACCGTCTTGTTATTCTTTCATGCTGATGCAAATGCGGTTGGCACCTACTGTGGCTGAACACCTAAGCCTGCAGTTGAAGAACTAAAGAGAACAGAAAAAAGAAGTTTCACTATGCTGTATGTGCCCCTCAGCTCCAATCAGACATATCATTTCAATAGAGACTGTATTGTTTCAGACAGATTTTTATCTTCTCTCAGCCTCGTCCTGCATCCAACGTGAAATTATAACATTATCTGATGCAGTCTGTGGTGAAATCATAGCTGCTCTCACTCTTACCAGCTGACAGATAAAGATAAGCCTCAGTGATGTGAGTGGATGGCTGCTGCAGACCATTTAAAACAGGAATTCAAGCCATTCAGAAACATCCCCCTTGAGATTTGTCATTAGCACTGTGGAGTATGGCAGAGAGCACGCAGGTCAGCTGTTTTCACGAGCAAAGCAATCGTTCAGTTGGCCTCCAGAACTCGAGTCTTTCCACAAACAGAAAGGCTGATTTTAAAGAATGTGTTAGAGTTAAATGCATAAATTGTATGCAACAGTTAAACCAATTATGCCAATTTTTTTGCTGCTCATGAGTTTCTGAATATCAGGTAAAGCTGCCTCTTCTGGGTGAAGAATTGATGTGGAGATGAACCATCAGCAGCGTTTGCGGCGTCTCGTCATGCCAAAGTGCTGTCTGTGATGTTGAGATGTACATACGGTACAAATGTCTTTGTCTGGCTCCTGGAATAAACCTCCCTTTTCCGAGCTCCCTTCCAATCATTCTTGCGTGAGTAAGGGTCGTGACGTGTTGCTCTTCAAATAAGAAACAGTTTTCACCAACCACATTAAACAACAAATGCCAAAAAAGTGCTGGCAGTGACCAGAGCTGGAGCGAAGAACTTCTCGGAACCCCTTTATTTTTACAGGCCGTTTGGAGATTCCTCTGTAATATCAAGTTCTATTCTTAACGCAAACGGGTGCCGACTCCCCCCCTCCGCATTGGTTTGTGGTTGGAGTTGGAGAGGGGAAAGTCAGAAACATGTTCTGTGACACAGAGGAAAAGTTGATGAACCACACATTGTTCTTTTTTTTTGTAAATATTTGCACAGTCATGTTTTTCCCGAAAATTGGACAAAGACTGAGCTGTTTCTGTCATGTCTACAGCTTTGGGCTTTGTAAGACTCACCTACAGTACACCAAGGCCCACAATACACTGGGTGACCAGATTGCCTACACAGTGGGACATGGTGCACCAGGTACCTTTGAGTTAATGAACTACCACCTGCTCCATGTTAAATGTCACTGGAGATTCATGCCGCTAGAACAAGATGAGTTCAGCATTTCTGCAACAACACTATCCCTGATTTTTTCGCAGCGGCGTGATAATGTCATATCCCAGCCAAAAAGCATCATAAATGAAAATGGGAACCTTTATTGTCCCCAAATCCGCTTTGAGAGGGCCTCCTCTGGACGATAATTTACTAATCCACATAAGCCATGTTTGCTTGTCCTTCCTAATCAAGTACACTGATAGAGGCGCAGACAGCACACATCTACGTCTCGACTCCCATTCTCCTCAGAGGAAACGAGCGCTCAATAAAATACCCAGATCAGGCCTGATCAGTTTAATACGAGCAGAGGGGAAACTGCCAGAGATGGAGAGAAAACCATGTGCAGAACATCAACTGTCTGTGGGCCATAACCCACAGGTTGGGAGGAAATAAAAGCCAGCTGAAGTTGGGACTCGCCTGGTGAATCTGTTTTCTCAGCGCACATGCAAAGAGGAAAGGAGACGCACAGATGGATCAATCTGGAGGGAGACCACTGTTTGTATCTGAAGCAGAGGAGGGAGGAGCTGGGGAAAAAAATGTTTGAAACTTTAAAGAAAGGCCATTAGTCCAGCATGATTTGATTTCCTGTTTCGCCAGTCTTGCTCATAGTCAGAAGGCATACAGGAAAATGTTGACAAATGACCTCACTGGGAATGAAAACCTTAAGCTGCAATGAACCCAACTCCTCTTTCAAAAATACACCTGTCCCTTCCAGCTGGATTCCAAAGTGTGGCTGCAAAGGACAACAGCATCCCCTCCCTTCTGAGCTACTGCTGATCCACCCTGTTTCTTTAAATGAAACTCTCATGTTAGTTACAGTCACAGGGTGGAAATCTTGTGACTTAGGTTTGTTTAATCTTAAGAAGGGCATCCAGATAAAGCCACAATCACAAACATTTAGACAGTTTGCGATTTTCATTGCTCTGCTTCTCTTCCATATAAATTAACAGCCATGAGTTTGCTTTGTTTGCACATTTCAAACTTAATTTCTTACTTCCTTTGGAATATTTCAAGAGCCTCAAAACCATGACATCCTTTAGAAATAATACTAATAATATTGTCTCTCATTTAGCTGTACTTAAGTCAGGTCCATCAAGCTTTATTATAAAGGATTTATTTACAGGACTTTGAATGTGATTTCAAACAGCAAAAGGTCAAAATATGTTCCAACTCACAGATCCAGTTCTTAAATTGAAGCCAAAATGTAAAAATGATCAAATCAGATAATAACAGTGGCACCTTGCCACCCGTTCACACTGAAGAGAAGGCATCAAAGAGGAAGAGAATGACTGAGGGAAGAGACTGTGGATTTAGTGTGTTTGATGCCTTGTTATTCCCCAGTCTATGGAGAGGACGCCCTCACCTTATGATGCTCCCCGAGCCACCAGGTCTGCTCCCTGGGCTCTGAAAGCAGACAAGGCTGACGTAAATGTGCTCCCTGCTCTGCGTTATCACCACATCACAGCTCAGCACCCCAGAGGCTCCAGCCGTAATTCGTGTCTTTTCAAATCCAAGTCCCACCAAATAATAAGACGCTGAAAAACAGCTTGTCTTTCGTATGACACCTAGCGCTTCATTCACTTCATTTGCCCCCTCTGCTTTTACTCTCTGTCAAAGGTTCTATTGTATACAAACGCAAACACAAAGTTGAGACAGACATCTTATTCATAATGACATCTGCACGCCTCTGAGTAAATGTCACTTGGAGCAAGTTCAGCCAAAAACTCTTAATGGTTGGCATCAAACGCTCACCACACCCATTAACACATTTTAACAATGTGTAGAAATAGAAACAGTGTGCCCATTGTGACTCAGAAGTCTTTGCTATGCATCTGGGTATCTTAACACTGCCCTATTAGTTCTCTGCTGGCACAGTCTGTGCATGTGTACTTACATAATAACTCACCAGTGAGCTTTTTAATGTGGCCTCCATCTCTCAACCCAGGCCATATAGCTCTGTTTCGAATTTTTTAATTAATAAAAAGTTGTTTTCAATAAGTGAACTGGAAGCATGTGAGACCTGTCAGTCAGAACTAATCAGGAAACAGTGCAGACCGTCTGTGCTGGATTAGAAATTAGCAGGGAGGAGGCAAGATGATCAAGTGGGGTCACTGCACTCTCCTGCATTAGCTGAGGCCTGAAGCTCCTGAAACCACAGGCACAGCTCCACAGCCTCTTAAGGAGCTCAGGCGGCCTAATCAAAATCAAATCATCTCCCTTTCCTCCCCCTCTCTCCCTCTATCTTTTGGTCCTGAGAGAAACAATTACTGCTACAGTGTGGAGAAAACCGAGGGGTCCCGGGCTTCTTGAGCAGCAGCAACAGCAGAAGCCCAGTGCTTTAAAGTAGTCTTTTATTGGATATCAGAGCTGGAGGAGAGTCCAAAGAAAATAGGTCTTATTCATGATTAGAGCCAGCTGTGGCTTTCCACACTGATGACTCATCCATTTTTCTTTCCCCCCTATTCTTTTGCTTTTTTTCACGGTGTGGTAAAGAGGGGTGGCGGTTGGGAGGCGTGAGGGTTTCTCTGTTAGAGAGCTCAGCCAAGTTGACACCAAGCCCATATCCACTGGTGGTTGTTTGTTTGGATAATGGAGGGTATCGTGGCCGCAATTGTGCCTGCTCACTGCTTTACTCAGTCTCACTCGTGCACTCACTGCGCCACGTGGATTCCCTGCACGTTTTTTAATATCTCCACCTTTCTTTCTACTTTTTTCCCCCAGTGCCGATTATAAAGACAGAACCCAGTGATGAATATGATTCTCTGGGGACTGCAAGACTGCCCATGCATTCAAAGCCCTATTACAGCCAGCCCAGGCTGACTCCCATCATGCCTGTAGCCGATCCTGATGCCTGCCTGGTTGGTGGCTACCCTTCCTGCCCACCTCGCCATGCTGCCATTCCATCGACGTCCCCCAGCTCCAGCCCCACGCTGCATGACCTATCCCCAGTCGCATACAGCAAGTGCCTCCCCAACAGCCCCAGCCATGCAGCGCCACCAGGCCCCCTGGTACCCTCCGTCCAGGAGACCCCTGGCTGCCCCAGCCTCGCCCACCCAGCATCGCCAGACCACAGCTCTTCTCTAGGGTTGCTCCATTCCCAGGGCAGCCCTAACCACCTCAACAGCCCCGGGCCCCATGTTTACCACCCTATCTATGCCAACAGCAGTCCCTCATCCTCCCCGGTATCGCACCCTTCCACTCCCGGTGGGACTGCGGAGAGCCCGTTCGTTCAGGCCTACAGCCCCAGTCAGGCTCAGGCAGCAGCCAACTCACCCAGCCTGTTACCTGAGGATGCCAGTCCCCCTTCAATGGCCATCACCGTCAAACAGGAGCCCCAGGAACTGGACCAGATGTACCTAGATGATGGTGAGTTACAAGAAGCAAGGTGTACATACACTGTCTGCAAGTTTCCATTTGATAATCTTTGGAATAATGAGAGCTGTTTTTCTAGATGAAAGCGTCTCTTTATGAGCTCTCGGTCATGCCAAAAGTGGCTGTTTACATAGCACATTTCATTTATTTAACACCTTTTGCTTATCTGCAAGCTCGCACACATAGCCACACCCTGCCACACCTCTCAGTATTTCCTGATGAAATTGTGGCGGCAGATTTGCGTCAGGTTTGTGTAATTTTAGACTTGGCTGATTTATTTGCCTTTGGCACAACGTGCCGTCCGGCTTATGTTGTCCAAGTGGCTGCTTTACTTTAAAACAGGGGATTGCCTTGATGGGATTTTGAAACAATCTGTCAAAACATCAGAGCGCGGAGGTCAGCCGGGGTGCAGCAGAACAAAAACAGTGGCACACGCGTAGCGAACCAAACTGTTGACACAACGACTAATGAAGGAAGCAAAACAATGGGTAGGGGTTTCCTGAACCGAGCCATTTTTCCCCCCATCTTTCTGGGAGGGATGCTGGGAGGCAGGAGGCGAGGCTTTGTTTTCCCGTCTTTTCCCCATGGAGTCGACACCATGCGGCTGTCGTCATCAGGGGAGGCTGTAGGGTCACTGGTCTCCCTCTGGCAATGAAAAAGTCACACCCAAGGGACCATATGGCCGAGTTTATTGCCTCCCGTGTCCATCCCACATTATGTCTTTCAGGTCACCAACCTGTTATCTGTGTTATCAGAGGCTCCACGTGTTGTTTTTCTGTATATTCATAGAACACATCAATGGCATTGTGCCAGGTTTAAATGTTGAAGCCTCCATTAGGATGCGGGGGGAAGACAACTCCACGTTGAACTCAGGAATATTACCCTTCCTGTGCACCTTTTGTTCAGTGAACCAATGTAGTGTGTGTGTGTGCGTGCATGTCAATGCATGTGTGTGTGTGTGTGTGTGTGTGTGTGTGTGTGTGTGTGTGTGTGTGTGTGTGTGTGTGCACACTTCACTCAACAGCTCTGGGAGTAGAGGGGTGATAGGCATGAGGGGACCAAGGGAGTTGTGCTGTGGAACTGTAATTGAGTTGAAATGCAGTTGTCAGCATATCTGTCAGTCCTGATGAGTCCCATTAGTCCTCACCTCATAAACAGACAATACAGAGACAGGAGGGATGTCTGCCTGTTATCAGCTACATATATAAACTGATTTCCAACTTTTTCATTTCCTCTTTCTTTTCTTTTCTCTGAGCATTGCCGGATGCTCTGGAAATCTAATTGGAAGCAAAACTACTCATTTGAAATTCTTTCGGACTGTTTTTAATAGTTATGGCAGGCAGAAGCTTTCATTTCAGCATTAATTGAATAAAGTGAAACTCTAGCTTTAGTTTGCATTTTGTAATAGGGTTGGCAAGGGGTCCTTTTACACCAACAGCATGACGATATACCAAATGTACATAACAGCGCTAAGGTGAAATCATGTAACCTTGTTTCTCTTCCCCACTACTCCATCCACTGTCACTTTAGCAGGCTCAGTCTTCCTCCGACCTGGTGCCAAATGTATTCAGGCAGTGATTACAGTTGCATTAGGGACGCGCTGGAATGTGTATTGATTGACCAAGGACACTGAGGCAGCCCCTTGAAAAACCTCAATATGCAGCGCTTGTGCATCACCTAACGTCTGTGCAAGCATCTGTGGTGAACTCCTGGAGTCCCTGTAAGTGTGTGGTGGTAACAGCATACTCCAAAGGCATCTACTGCTCCCAGGCCCGGCCCTATCCCAAACCCCTCAAATGAGCCCTAAGCTCAAATAAATAAGATCGGAAGGCAGCTCACAGGACGTCCCGCTCGCCGTCCACACGCATTACCACTGTATGTTAGTGAGCTGAGCGCTCCATTAGAGAGGGAAGACAAGCGGATGACCTCACCACAGCAGCAGTGATTTAACGCCAGCCATGTAGAGTAGCGTTCCTCCCCAGCAATTGGGGGCCGGTGATTTGGAGTCTGCAGGAGCACACTTGATCTTCCCCAAGAGTGGAGCACCTCCCACGCTTGAACGCTGAGGCCTCCGGCTCTCATCAGCCAGAGGAAATGTGTCTCGCTGGTCAGGCCCAAATTTTACGCAGCCCCTGAGAAATCACTCAACTTATCAACGGTGAGCTACTGTACCGCGAGGAGCTTGGTTAGTATGGAGGGAGTCTGAGATGTAAACCCCCCTGACTGCCATACGCAGTCTCCATTGTAATCTGCTAAACTCTTCCCTCTGCTGTGATTGAAGCTTACTAACTACAGCGCAAGACATGAGGCGGCGATTCTGGTGTCTGCAACAAGGTTTTATAGGAAGAATCCAGTTGGCAGTCAGATCTACATCGGAGCAGACATTTTCACTCTGTGGCTCGTCGGCTCTCACCTGCTTCAGTCTCACTTATCATCCTAGAGCGAAGCAGTAGATCAGCATGGTTTAGAGAATGGAAGCGTGAAGAGGATGAAAACAGCTCGTGCAGCTGGACGACTCTGCCTCGTTGCATTGTTGACTCACCATCGTAAACAACGCATGGTGGGGCTCACATAAAACCAAAATTTGCAGACATTTCGTACTTACTCACAGCCCGCTATCTGTACTTTACAAGGCACATGACTGTGAGAAAAACGCCAGTCAAATGACATCAGTGTGGATAACAATAGAACTGATGAAAAAAGTCTGCAGCATTTACGGTAGCCTTGTTAGCCCCACTAATTAGGCCAAAAAAAGAAATGCTAAATGATGGCCTGCTTTGTCACACGTCTGAAGGAGCAGTTTTGGTGACATCATACCTCCTCTTGTCTCAAACTACCGCTGACACACATGTCCATCTATGCACACGCACACTTTTGATCTCAGCCTTTTTTTAATGTGGGAAAATGCAGCTCACATTGCTTATTGCAAATCCTTCACTTTGACCCCTATTCCTGGTGTTTATAGGTATTTTGGTGTGGCTGTGCGGCCTGTGTGTGTGCGTACAGCAGAGTTTGTGTGCTGGCTGGGCTAGACGTTTGTTCCTGTGAGGCTGCTGCCGTGTGTCCTGTCTCATTAGCTGCTGCTGTGATGGGTGATATCATGAAATGCAGCTGAATGCAGCACCCAGTAAAGGAACTAGTGCTAATCAGAGGCCCAGATTTCTACCAGCTGCCTCTCTGGGAAACAGAGGGCCCTTATTCCCCAAAATAAGAAAAACACAGAGTGCAACGCAGCCGCTGCCGATTTCTGACATTTGACATATGTGCTCTGATTGCCTCATCTTACAGGGTAGTTTTCCTTGTGATTGTTTCCTCCTCAATTCTAAGTTTGTGCATTTGAAACTACTAGGCTTGTTTTCTCAAACTGGAAACAGAATTGTTGTCGGTGCTCCTTTCCTGCCACCCTCCCTCCGGCAACAAAAAAGGCATTCTAACCTTCCTGAGGATCTCCATCCACGACCAAAGCTTCTGAAGGCAACTCAAGGCTTTCCTCATGGAAACTTTTACACATCCTGGCAAGTTGCCCAGACCCCAGGACTCCGCAAAACCCCTAATGATGATTGAGAGCGCGTCCACACCGCACTGAAAACATGCTGAGTCGCTAACATTGGAGTGCCGCCGCAAGGCTGGTTCTCGGATTGAGGGGGGGCAGAAGAGAGAGGATTTTTGGGGGTGGGGGGTGGGGTGGGGGGGGGGGTTGTTCATTAAAGTGGAGGTTGAAGTGTCTAATGGGACTCACTAAAGCAGGAGAAGCTCCTGTATGTTTAGACAGTATGTGTTTGGGTGTGTGTGTACAGTATGTGTGTGTGTGTGTCTCTTTTAGTCAGCGGGATGTGGAAGCGCTGTAAGAGCCAGTGACAGCCTGTGCTTTCACAACACTCCACCTCTGACCCGCTGGCCTTTTGGGAGCAGGTCAAGCTCCAGCTAATAGCACACAGAAAGAAAGGCTGTCTTGTGGTTAAGTGGAACACTAAGAGACGAGTCGCCTTCGAGACATCGTGATATTGATGGGTGCAAGAAGGTGGAAGGTGATGGCTTTTTTATTATTCATGACAACAAAGAGGATGTGGATTTCTCACTGTTGTTGTCACTGGTGCCTTCTCACATTAGAAATCCTGTTTTCCTGGCAGCTCTTGACATGCTGGGGTATAAGTCAAAGTATGGTCTTGCTGGAGAAGTTTTATAGTCATAGGAAAAATTAATAGGCGGTTGCACTCTATGATTGGCCTTTTAGAGTCATTGAGCCTAAGCTATGGATCAACATCTGCACTTTTGGGATCAACAATAGATCCAATGATTCAATTTCTTCTCATTTGGATCAAAAATCATTACTTTACAGTGCAAACAGACCTCACAGAGTGCTTGATGGGGCGTGCTCAGTAGCAAACGTGAAGATGTATATTGATCTGGTTGTGGTGGAACTTGGGTACGATATTAATCGAACAATTAGCTTATAAAGTTTTGCTAAAAGACACAAACTTATTGCTTGATCTTATAAAGTTGTTAATCGCTGTGATATTTCCTTGGAAAAGAGGAGCATAGCCAAAATCGGTGATATAAAAAAGGAAATCTTTATACCCTGTAAAAGTTGGAAACTTGAAGTCACTCTTGTAAAGCAGATGGCAGTCTGCTTAAACACGTTTGTTTGCAATATAAAGCATGGAAGTTTCAACGGAAGTACAGAAATGGAACCCAGAGGATCTCGTGGTGTCTTCACAACAGAACACGTACACCACCTATGCAGTTGAGTGGAAGTCCTCTGGATTACCTAAGCACTCTCTGTTTCTTCTTACCTCTCTTTTATCTCTGTCCCATTGACTGAAAATAAGAGCCTTTAGGTTCCTGGTTGTGATCAGGTTTTTTTTTTTTTTCAACACATTATGAAACCCACTCAATTACAGATCCTATTGTCCAAGATTGCTTGCAGTTTAGCAAATGATTGGGTCTAAGTGGTTACATATGACAGTGGCTTTGGGGTCACTGTATTAGTGCTTTGATTTTAAGCTCTTTGTAAAACCATTGGGAATATTATTAGTTTTGATAAATGCAGCAAGATGAATCTGTAAGAATTCAATCCATTCATTACCGCAGCACGCTGGCTTTTATGCGTGCGTGTGAGAGCCAGAGGATCTGGTCTGGTTTCAGTTGCTCTGTCATAATATCCACAGTCACTGAGAAGGAATGTGTCTGCTGAAAAACTGCAGCTAAATTATCTAAACAAATTGGGTTTCTTTTGTGTCTGGGATCTGATACGCGAACACATTTAGATGAGAGATCTAAGTGGGTTTAGTGTTTATTTTGCCCGAATGTCAGAAATGTGCGATGCAGATTTGCTACTGCGAAGATTTGCGTCTTATTTTCTTTCATTATTCCAAGCTGTGTAAAAAGTGGACACACTGTGTGGACTCTGTGTGGAAGTGAATTACTTGGCATCAATAGTAAAACGGACGTCACAAGGTACAAGCACAAGTTTGAGCCTATTCACTATTATAGCTACGTATATTCCCTCAGTTCATCATACGTCATGCATTTCTTAGTTTCTCCTGACACAGCGGTTTAGAGGCTCGGTTTATGTGGCTCACATTCTGAGGTTTAGGAAACACGCGTTGAAAAGCCGCCGAGCCACACGGATCACAGCGGGTCAGGACTCAGACAGGGCCTGTGGCTTGGCTGCAGTCTTCCTGTGTACATCTGTGATCATGGAGCTACCACCTCACGCCAGACACTCTCATTACTGAATCATAATATGACAAATGTCAGTGTGGTTGACTGCTCTGACAGGATGATCTGAGAGAGTCTCTTTCTCCCACAAGTCATTATCTTGGCCTTGCTGAAGGTTGTGTTGAAGCTGTGATATAAGCAGCCTCCAAGGCCTTATCTATTTTTTTTTTTTTTTTTTTATTTAAAGCAGAATTTTCACTGTGTCTGCATCAGCTTTTCAAAAGGCATGTTGGTTTGTCTGTAATCCCCACAAACATCACACCACCACTGCCATACTTACCATAAAACACTGATATTGATGTAAACAACACAAAAGCTGCACAGCTCCAGAAACCATAAATTTGCCTTGAATCTATGATATTTCCTGCTGGCGCTGAAACTATGAGCACATGGAAAACTCATCCAGTCCAGGAACACACTAAACACACAAACAAGCACAATTGATTCGCAGAAAGACAGACACATTTTCATTTTTTGATTCTCTAGGGTCACAATCAGCTTCTGGACAGCATCCCCGAAGCTTGTGTGGTTTCTTGCTCAAGGATACACAAGTAGTCACAGACAGCTGAATGAGGGCCAAAGATGAGCTCCTCCATTCGGACACAGTAACCACACTTACATGATACTTGCCTCAAGACATTGCAGTGTTTTTGGTTGGTATTTAGGGGATGTAAATACCTGCGGCATCAGTAAACAGGAGCAGGTCTCCATCCCTGACCACTTAATAACAGCTCCCCATCTGAAATTTGTTAGCTCAGTGAAATAGTATCCTGTAGCGACGGATGTCAACAGAGAAGTCTGATCCAGGCTGGAGGGGATGGGGAAAGCCGTTGGGTTTTGCAACTCTTGGCAGAGTTTGCCGTCTCCACTGTGTTCAGATACCTCAGAAAGAAGACGGTGGAAGAGATGGTGATAGAGAGCAAACTAGAGAGAGACTGGAGAGAGAGGAGGAGGAGGGAGCATGGATGTGGAATCTGTCACTTGACTCTGAACCAAATGCACACGTCCCCTGTTTTAGTTTTACAGGCAGGTTAACGTAAACTGCAACTGTCAAAATAATTTGTCTGAAACGATTAGAATCACGTCACGCTCAATTCATCTCTTCTGGGCCTAAAAATGGAGGGACATAGATGTAGTTTTGTGTGTTGTGAGATTCTGGGGTCAGGACATCTCATCATGTCCTTACATCCAGGAATATTCAGCGAGCATGAGAAGAAGCAGGTCAGCCATAGAAATAAAGGAGACACTGACACAGACAGACAGACGAAGAGAAAGAGGGGAAAATCTGAGGTGGAAGAAAGTAGCGTGCAATCTTGGTGATTTTCCCTGGCAGCTTCTCCCACTGCCCCTGTTCTTCACACACACACATACACACACACACGCACACACACACACACACACACACACACACACACATACACACACACACACACACACACACACACACACACACACACACACACACACACACACACACACACACACACAGTACGTGCTCCTTTCACAGCTAAAACTGTTAAAACCAAAACACTAAAAGTCAAAGAAAGACAAACACTGCCGAAGTTAAAGATCACATTTTCTTCCTCTCCCACCAGTGGCCGCTCGCAGTGCAGAGACTTACCAAGCAGTGGGTGAATGGGTTTACTTCAGGGGAGGGAATGATCATAACCACTGAACTGTAAGTGTCCTACTGTTGACATGTGACCCATGGCAGTTATAAACCTCAACGGGTCCCCTGACTCTCCTGATTGTACTCAGCTGAGCTCAGTTCCTCTCAAAACAACATGCTAACAAATAGGGAAATCCTTTCACGCTCAGTAAGCCTTTATTGCTGTGCGAAGCATTGAGAGATTAAACGATGAAAGGCCGCTGCGGCGCTACACAAACCTCAGAATTAAGGTCTTTAGCTCCAGAAAGGTCAAGGTGCTTTGAACTAATTGCTGTGCTGCGTTTAGCACCGACATATCCCAGCTTTCAAATGTTATGTACCTTCAAATTAAATCAAGGGAACACTTCATTTTAACCACCCCCCACACACTCCCTGTTTTGCATTTCTAGGCACTATATAAAAACAGAATAAACTGTTACTAACACACTTTAATATAGTGGTATAAATGAAAATAAGGACGTTTTTAGTGCTTATTAATGTATTTGTCAACCACAAAAAGTTCCTCCACTGACACAATAGACTTCACAACATATATACAAAACTATTTATGTATGATGTTTATCAGTGACATATAAACCACATACATTAGGGTTGGCTTTCTAATGAGGCCCTTTATAATGTATTTATATGTTGTAATGTTGTTGTGATATTACTATTATTACTAATGCTTCATAGATAATGTATAAAGCATTAATAACATTAGCTTTTAAGATGTGAAAAAGCCTTCTGCTTGGTACTCATTAATAGCTTATAAGCGATCAAAAAAGCATTTGAACATCATTCATTAGCCATTGATTTAATAATATAATGACATTAAAATGACAACAAATCACAAAGTGGCACCATTGCTTTTATGTCCTGTTTCCGTGCTTCTCAAATCCATTGGACCTTCTAGAACTTGAAGACAAGACAGTTCTTTCTGCTCATGTTGTAAATCAGCCACCTGAAATCTGCAGCGAGCTCGAGTTGGAAAGCCCGGCTCCCAAACACAGTGTGAGTGAAAATGTCACGTACATTATAATTAAATCGCTTAGATTTACTGCATCATAGAGTAAAGTAGCACGCTCTTGTTTCTGTTAAGGTCTTTAAGTGGCAGGTTCACTCCCTCTGTCCCAGCAACTGTTAAATCTGTGTGATTTGAAGCAGCACGAACAGAAGCAGGTGAAAATGCGGGGCTATGATTTACAGGTGACAGCGAAAGTCTCTGTCTCACTTACTATCTCTGACACATGAAAATTACACCGTCTCCAGATGGATGAAAGTTTGCCTGTCTATGAAAATCAAAGCGAGGTCGATGGTGTTGGAAAGGAGATAAGTGGAACATTTGGCAAGCCTACGTGAATAAGTCCACGATGTGCCCCGAGCTGACCTCCCCCTCGGTCTCTTTGAATCCCTGCAGGCGTTGAGGGTTTAAAGTTGTAGGGCAACTCTCAGGGTCAGCAGGCAGAGTGTTAATCAGATCACACACTGCTTCAATACAGAGTCAGATCACTAGAGCTCAGCAGGATGTTGAAAAGAGAGAGGCCATGTTCTTGTGTGCAGCAGGAGCTTTTTCAGATTGAGTTACCTTCAGTATAGTGTTCACAGCCTTTTCTGTGACTTCAGGATGGAGCCTGCAGAAGCCCTCTGCCCAGCTCACTGAGATGCTGGATCAGTGGAAATGTTACTTTCAACAGAGCATGCTTTCCAAAGCTGTAAAACAAGCCATAAGAGACTAAGAGTGCCAGTTTGAGCACGAGGACTGGAGTGTCCAGTGTGCTGCAGTTCTTCTTCTCAGAAAGAAAGCCATGCTAGCGTCCCCTTGAGGCCTCTCTGCTCCTCACGGGTTAACCGAACGCCATGATGTGCAGATACGCACTAACAAGCAGACGTTCACCTTGAAAAATAGGAAAGAGCCTCTCTGAGCCATCTATTTGTGATGGATAGTGAACAATAAAGCTTGCACTGAGGTAACCCTTTTTGGACCCAGAGAACACAGATTCTCTATGTATAAATAAAAGAAAACAATTCTGACATCCCACATAACAACTGACAGGCGACAGGTGATTTAAAGAAGCGCAATACAAATGGAGTCATAAATCGTATTATACGCAGGTGCACAGCCAAATTCTCACTCAGACGGCTGCGACCTACTGAAGCATGATTGCTTCAATATGCTCCGATTTTTTTTCACTCTGTGCCATTTTCAAAATCTCGAGCCGTCTGCATCAGCGTCCACAGGAGCAGACGTTTCTAATTCTGAATCAGTCACAAGGAGTTTATCAGATGGCTGAGTTATTTTACCATAAACCCATTGGTAATGAGCCATGCAAAGAGTTTAATCTGTCTCCTTTCATATCTCAATCACAAAGATGTGTGTGTTGCACTCAGTTTGGTGGATTTTCAGGCCTGGGTGTTTGCTTTATGCGGTTCTGCTTCACTGCTTGTGTGAAACTGAGCTTTTGATTTCTCACAGTCTTGAGTTATCCGTGCGCACTTGATGTCAGCAGCTCTTAAGCTTCCTACTTTTATGTTTGCTTTTGATAAACACTTTGTGTTGTGGTGTTCTTCCACTGCAGCTAAATAAATAGTTCACAACTCAACACAATCAAACTGAACTGTGTAATCAAAATAACTAAAAGCACCATTTTCCTGCTCAGCACTTGAGCATCTGCACTTCCTTTGTTGACAGCGTCTGTCAAGCAAACAGTGTGGGCATTGCTGTGGCATCCTTTTCTTTTAATGTTGAAAAACTATATACTCTATGTTCATGTGCACTTATGGTGGTTAGTGTACTAGATCAGTGGTTCCCAGTCTCAGGTTCTGGACCCCCTAAAGCAGGGGTGGGCAAACTGTTCCACAAAGGGCCGCTGTGGCTGCAGGTCTTCTTTCCAACCAAGCAGCAGCACACCAGACTTGACTCATTCAATCAATTGATCTCAGTCTTCAGACATTACTGATATCAATGCACATGAATCTTTCTTAACAAAATGTATATTCAGAACTACTAAAGCTACAACAATATATTTTTTATTTTGTTATTGTCTGCAATGTGGTCTGAACTGACGAAGTCAGTGATGAGGGCACAGGAGAACAGCTCCAACCATGTAAACACCTCCCCCTCATCCTCCCAGGAGGCCGACCTCGAGTGAGCACACCCGCGGCCTCCTGGGCCCGGGAGGAAATGAGAGGAGGAGGAGGAGGAGGAGGAGGAGGAGGAGGAGGAGGAGAGGGAAGTGGCAGGCTCGCAAAGAGAGACAGAGTGAGGTGCGATAGGGAGAGGCACAGCACACCATGCAAGATCAAAGACAAAGGTTATGCACCGCTGCAGCCAAAATAAGCACATCAGTGGTGGAGCTTTGAGTAAAAGTTGTTGTCTTTAGATTTCTAATTTGGGATACTGCTGTTTTATTGTTCTCAAGCCTGGATCACAGCATTTCTGGTTAATTTGCCCATTTCCATGTGATTTTGATCTGGACTAGGGAGACACCTAAATTCTCCCGGGTCAGGTCATTTGCTTTGGCAACATGTCAGATTCAGCTGACTGCAGACAGCCATAAAGCATGTCCTCTGAAGAATGAGACACATCAGAGACTCACAGGTGGAGAACAGAGCCCAGCTCCACTTTGTCTCTCCACATGAGGCACAGAGAGTATGCCATCGTTATTTCTCAGGGCTGCTCCAGCTCTCTTTTCCAACTGAGCCTGGAGCCCTTGTCTAAAAACAGCAGCAGACATATTGATTGTAAATCTCTTCAGTGACATCAGAGCACTTACTGTTTACACTCCGTACTTTATTTCTTATTTTCTCTTCAGCTCTCCAAAGGAGGGATTGTATCACTCCTCTTGTGGCATCCCAGCTCCGGCCCCCTATACGTGCTGTTGAATCAAAGTTTAGAATCTTGCCTCCGGTTTCAACACACACACACACACACACACACACACACACACACACACACACACACACACACACACACACACACACACACACACACACACACACACAGTTTTTATCAGTCCCATAGTTCCTCTGTGGTCTGTCTGTCCCACCTCTTTCTTCTTCTTTCTTTTTCTCACTCATCACTCTTCAAACTCACTTTCCATGAAGTCAAAGGCATACATTTGGTTTTAGAAGTGTTATTTGCTTGATTGATTAATGAATTAATCAATCAAGCAAATGACACATTATGCTAAGATTGGTAACTTTTGCATAATGTAACAAAAACTAGAAATGTAAATGTATTGTAGTGATAAACAACTCTTCAGTTTGACATCATTTTATGACAAAATTACCTTTAATTTGACATATAGATTACATTTATTTTTAACAGTAACAATATTTTATCTGCCCTGCGTTCTGCCTGCAGGTATTAATTTCAGGCAGCATACTGTCCAAGCAACATCCAGCAGTAAGAGAGGGCAGCCTGTATGCTGCCTGAGAGGCAAAACCCAGGGTAAATAAAAACCCACAAAATAATCTCAGCGCCACTTGCTGCTGCTCATTAAGGTTGTTGCTTCGTGCACAGTAATAATTCTCAAATGAGTGTCAACATTTTTATCTACTACTACAGTAAGAACAAATCTGAGTGAGGGGGACATGCCCCCCTCAAACCCCCAGCAGAAATCATGCTCTAAGTGCCAATCAGAACTTCAGCGGCATCATTGTTCACCTTCGCAGTGTGAGGAGCTGATTGGCCGTGGCCCATGGCACAGCAGTGCTTTCACAGTACCACGCAGCAGCTGCAGGGCAGTTGTAAAACCTCAGCTCTCGGGGTAAACTCAGCTTTGTTTTAAAACAAACGCTCGATCTGCAGCACTTTCTCTCTTCTTCTTCTTCTTTTTTTCCTCTATCTCCTCTGTCAGTTGTGGAGACTGAGTGGTTCCACATGGGAAAGCCCAGGGCTTCACACATCAGCCTAGCTGTGGGGATGAAATATGCTGTCTGTACATATCATCACATCATTAGGCCCAAAGGGATCCCTGCGATGGATTAGAAGCTGTCTACCTGCGAGGCTTGGATGAATTTATGAAGCACTTTATCATGATGAAGCATTAGTGGAACACTTTGTCTCTTTCCATTTGTGTTTATCTGTGGGAATAATGATTGTGTCTCTCTCCATTTCGCTCATTCTCCTTCAGTCTCTCCATCTTTATTTCTCTCAGTGTGTCATTGATGTGTGTGTTCTGACCTTTGACCCCTCCCTATTTTTGACGCTGCTAGTTATCAACACAAGATAAGTGACGTTGTCTGAGCCTCTCCGTCCAGCCATTTGAGATGTGTGTGGGAGGCAGCAAATTGTCCATTAAGTGTTTCTGCTGAGGCCGAGGGAAGATTTGATATAGTGGGGAAACAAAAGTAATATGTACCAGGAAATTCAATTGTCTCTCTCCAGCAAGTTTGGGCTTTAGTTTGGCTTCCCCACCAAATCAATTTCACATGAGAGCAGTTCAGATGAGGTTTAACTCTGAGTCTGTCTTGCAGCCAGTCTCCTTTTGCTCTCTGTGAGCGCCTGCACAGATTTGATGCCAGTGTTTATCTGTGTTTATACAAAGGAGCTTGTATGACTCAGACTTACTTCCTCAAATGCTGTTGAGAGTCTGAGTGGCACAATAGAAGGAAACTACCTCTTCTTTCTCACAAACCCGATGTGCTACTACAGGAGGTACAAGGAAGCGTAGGAAACACCCCCCCTTTGCTACAGCGTGAAGGTCCGTGACCCTAACACAGCTGCAGTTTATTCATGTAGTGAAAGTGAAGGTGCCCCCCGGTCCTTTGGCATCAAGAGACTCCAAGTGAGAACAGAAGTCCCTTGCAGGAAGCCTCTGTTAGTTCAGAGGTTGTGTTTTGGATAGTCAGCTGAGGGAAGCCAGGGGAGGGTGAAGTCACTCTCTGACAGGTCATTGCCAGTCAGGCCTGATTTGGTCGAGGGCGATCGTGTTACGAGGGCAGGAACCTCCGACTGGCTCTCGATCCTTGAGGCTCTACGCTTCACCACGCCATCGGGCATCCTCTGTTCTCTGAGGAAGCCCGGCTGTTATCGAACCCCAATGCACAGTGCTCTCGTCTAACAATGCTAACTAAATCACCAGTTCAGGTCAGGTTCACGCTGAACTCTCAGAGTAGCCAAATGGAGTCATCACGCCCAGGCTTGGATTACTGAATAAAAAAAACTGCAGCACCGTATTTACATCATCAACCAGTCAAAAACAACCAGCTATTTCCAGTTTGTAAGCTTGTTGGAATAAATGTCTTATCATAGAAATCACAGCATACCTTATTCGCTTAGATTGGCGCCTGGTTGGTTTTTGCAAAGATTCCTCTGTGTTTAGTTTTGTGCAAATTGGCAGATTCTTTGTGGTTGGATCATCTTGTGAGCGCATCAACTTCCTGTGGCAGAAAAAAAAACTACTATGATACACTTTGACATTTCAGTCATCTTAAAATAACAGCAACTCTTAATAGTGACGTTTCGACGAACATTAAGTTAGCTGCTTACCTACACCCACCGTAATGACATCAATGGGACCAGTAGGTCAAATCAGTAATAACTGACTGGGGAACAATAATCCATCTCTTTCAAAATGGAAAATGGTGTACACGAATACAATTTCAGAATCATTAAGTGCAGACAACAGCAAAAGAGTATGATTATAAGTCCTATCATAGCCTATCACAGACTTCTGGAGGTGTGTTGGTCCTTTGTATAAAGCATGACAGACCAGCTTGGGAACATGCACACGCTCCTTAGTTGCAAAATCTTGGCTCACAGTATTACAAACTGCTGTGCAGTGTTTTGGCGCCGTTAGACCTTCAGAATCGAGGATATGTTACTCAAACTGGACTTCCTGGCTTAGATTGTATCTTCTCAGCAGTACCTGTAACAACATGCCCACACCTTCGCAGCCCCTTGTGTTTTTTAAAGCTGTGCTATTTTTGGTCCTGAAGCCCGCTGGGCCTTCTGCTATGGTTGGTCTCAGACAACCTGTTACACATGAGCAAACCTGTGTGTCTTCCTTCGTTACTTTAATAACTGACATGCTGCCATTTTCGAAGAGTTGACCTGCACTGTATCATTTATGTATGCACTTGCCAGGCAGCGTGTCCACTGGAGGTTCTTCCCCCTTCTGGCAGAAACAAATCATTTTCCATCATCGTTGATACAGACAGATTATTTTAGCGAGGTCAACATTCATTCAGCCAGCAGTCACACCCGATGGAGACGGGGGTTGAGCTGTAAGTGACTGCCAAAAAACAGTGGTAGGGCTTCACAACAGAGCTGAATTGACCATTCAACACAGCTGGCATCACAGCCTCATTTTTGTGTCACTCTCACACCTGCCTGAAATAGATCTCCCAGCCGCCCGGCCCTAAGTTTAAGTCCTGTCAGGTCCGGGCTGCGGTTTGCTGATTGCATTGGCGCTATGGCTAATAAAGGATGTCACTCTGTTTAACTAAGTCTAGCAGGGCACGTTTTCTTTTTCTTTTTTTTTTTTTTCAGCAGGGGAATATTTGTAATGCAGCTTTCCACTGTTTTTGTTTATTCATGAGAGGGTATCCTCCCAGTTACAACTTTCCATTATTAACCTAAACAACTGAAAAAAGAAAAAACAGAACAAGTTTCCAGTGCTGTTGACAGGGATGCCAGGCCACAGGGAGTTCATTTCTGAACATATCTGTCAATAAACATCTAACATCTAACATTGTTATTGTGTAACATAACATAGCAATGTTTTTGCAATAGCATATAGAGATCATGAATGTGGAAAATAACCCTCTGGCCTGTTTTGTAAAACACTGCAACTAGCTTTACAAGGCCTGGTTTACAGAGGACACCTTGTACTGTATCCATGCCCGTCAATATTGTGCAAGGGGTTTAATTATTGGAGCCAAATTTCTCTCTGAACAAAATGTTCCTCATCATGTCTGACCGCCGTCTCTTATTCTTCATAGTTGTGGTTATCTAGTGACTTCACTGAAGGTGAGACAGACTCAGAAATGCAGATCTGTCATGCAGGAGAGATGGACTTAAAAAGAAAAACAGAAAGATATGCAATGGCAGAGCCAAAAAATGAACTAAATAAAATCAACTGAATTAAGAAAACACTTTGAAACTAAATTTAATATTTCAACAAAATTACATTAAAGGCTTTAGAAGAGCTGTGGCCAAAACCAACCTGAGGGGTTAGAAATATACGTGCACACATACACACACAGAGTCACTACCTGTGCACATCACCTTGTGTTACTAAGGTGTCATCAACTGTTCTTTCAAATTTCTTCATTTCCCAGAAGTGGTTGCAACTAAATAATGACATGAGCTACCCCATTAAACTGCTATAAATAGCAGCTTGGTGTTGTCTTGTGGTTTAACAGTTGGCCACATCCTGTTTCTGAGATTCTCACTTTGCCGGCAGAGTACACAGATGAAAACAGAGGGGCCAGTGTTTTATCTTTTTTCTCTCTTTATCACTTGTTTCTTCAGAATGGAACATCATTGGGCATGCCAATGGAAAATATCAGTTGATATAGTGCAGAAAAAACACCGCAGTTAAATTGTGGGTGGAGGAGACGTCACAATTTTTTTACAGTGACTGAAACGAAGAAAGGAAGCCAGTGCTTTCCTCTGAGAAAAATAAAGGGTAAATTTGTGGCTTTTTGCCACTGAGCTGTTGGGTTTTCCCTTTCCTCCTTCAAAATCAGCGACAGTAAAATTTGATCATTTAATTGTTACGTGTTCTTGCACTTCCTCTATGTCCTGCAATGGCAGAGCTAAAAATAACCTCAGCGTGTAAATGCCTGTTTAGCCCGGAGTGGAATAGAGCTGAAAACAGGCAGCAGTGTTGGCACAGGTTGGATTTTTCCAATGGGAGTTCCTCCTGTTTAGGGAGGTGAGTCCCAACCAACCTGTTTGTGTGTGTGTGTGTGTGTGTGTGTGTGTGTGTGTGTGTGCGTGCGTGCGTGCGTGCGTGCGTGCGTGCGTGCGTGCGTGCGTGCGTGCGTGCGTGCGTGCGTGCGTGCGTGCGTGTGTGTGTGTGTGTGAATAGGTGGGTGTTTGGCTGATATTAGAGAGCAGGGCATGATATTATGTGTGGCCTGCTTACTTAATTTGTCTTATTATATTAATCATAATTAAATGTTTCATTTATTAATTTCCATATATGTTTTTGTCTCCATTGCTGGTAATAATGCACATATTGCTGTGGTGGTTCTACACCTCATTTCCCACGGATCAGTTCAGCTGACATCAGTGGAAAAAGCATGCATTTTTTCACAATTCATCCGCACCATAGCCGTTAAATATGGCATTGTGCTACTTACAATTCACAGGATTGGAATTGTCTGGTGATAAAAGGACTCCATCTTGCTCACTCTTAGTGATGTTTTCGTCTTGATCAACGCTGATGCACCGTTCACCAAACAGTATCTAGTGATAACAAACGGCAGGCCTGCTTTGGGCCTCAGAGTGGGTGGACTTCCTGTCTCGGCTCCTTACTGCAGATGGTGGTTTCACCAGAATCTCTGTGTCTACATCAGCCCACTTTATCACAGCAAGCTTCATGACTGAGGAGCTTCTTGTTTTCGTTGAGCCACAGGGCTCGGGGTCCTCGCCATCTTCACAGTCACTTCCCTCTGTTTTGCCAAAGAACACAGAGCAGATAAAGGCAGGGGAGTGATCTGTGTCTGCCTGACTGTGGGAAAGGCGCGGGCACAGGAACTAGAGCAGGAAAGACAAGACGGTGACTTGAAAACAGAGATGTGTGTATGGTACCGATATGAGTTTAAGAGGCTGGTAACGACAGTCATGTGTTTGGATTGCAGGGACTGATATCCAGTATTTTTCAACTTGTCCACATGTATGCCAAGTATTCAGGGTAGTATTGCCTCATGTGACATGATTTATTGCTGGTTGCAAGCGCTGAAGAGTTGCATCATCTTCAAAGTGTCAAGTGTTTGGCCATGTTTCCGTCAACTTAATTTTAATGTGCACTTTGCAGTATCACATTGAAAAGGTTGATGGAAATGCCAAAAATCAAGGTCCATAGTCCTAAAAATAAACTAAATGAAAGGGATACTCCATTGATTTAGTATCATGTACAGTATGAAGAGCGAGAGGTTTACAAAGGAATGGTCAAAATTAAAGCACCTGTATTTATTAAGTGTAATAGTTTTTTAATGAATTGCTATTCAGTGTGACTCATTCATAACGAAGCACAACTTCTCTTTTCTTTCCACAGTTAACGAGATCATCAGGAACGACCTCTCCAGCATTTCTGTGCACACTCACGCATAGACGTCCAGAAGTCTTCTGCAGCAGCGCGCACACACACACACACACACACACACACACACACACACACACACACACACACACACTCACACTCAAACAGCAGCAGCATCAACAAAACAAGGACAAATAAAACGTAGAGATCCAGATGATGAAGAATAAAGTTTTGACCAGGATCTTCCACCTGACCATCATTGCCATCAGCTCCTCCACATTCAAAGACTCGCTGCAGACTCACATTGACAATCACTGGCAAGCTCCATTTGAATAAACAGATGAATGTTATATTTACAAAAAGGGAAGTGATATCAGGGGCAAAGTACAAGACTACACTTGCCTTAATTTACAGCAGATATTCTTTAGTGGACCAAACAGCTCAATGAGACTGAATTACTTCTATCGTTGACAAATGACAATCTTCATTTCGAGCGTGATCTTTATGTTAATGCATGGACAAGCTAATGGGACAACAAGTGTCATGCTTCATCACTTTGGTCCATTTGTTTGTGCAGTCAGTCCGCAACAACCAAATTGGTGCCTTACAGCAGTGATACTGATGGCAAACAACAGCAGCAGTCACACAAATGCAAATGGTTCATTGTAACCCAAAGTGGAAGTTTTTATATGACCTTTTTGTATCATTTCAATGATTTGTTTACAGGGAAACAGAAAAAAAAAAAAGGCTGGAAAATAAATAGGGAGTATGTGAATAGATTAGAATTGTATTTTTTTCTTGCTTCCTCATTATTATCTCATTGTTCATTTATACTGAATGTTATTGTATGATATTCTTTTTGTATAAACATGTATTTGAAAATGTACTTATGTATGCCTTATGCTTATATTACGCAGTTTTGCTATTTAGATTTCCCTTTTTCCCCTGATATGATTTGTACCATCTCTGCTACCCTACATTATGCTTTTCACCTTAGTGCCTATTTTTTTATCATCCTGCCCCGGTCTTCCAGTCCTCCCATCCAAACCGTGACATAATGATGCACAGACAATCAGAGAAGTATATAGCACATATCCTATGACAACAGTTCCTGGTTGCAGGAACTTATAAAGGCAGGTATCAGAATTTTCTTCTCCCCCACCTATGATAGTTGAACAATGGTATGCTTGCCTGCTGAATTGAAATGAGAATATTCCTGGACAATATATCTTTGTCTGTTACTTCTTGCACTGCAGGTTTGCTTGTAAATAGGCACAGGGATAATCTAAGTATGCCACAGGCTCAGTTTTACTCATCATTTGGGTGATTGCACTGAGGGGTTGGCAGGACTGTTACTTACTGTTGGCAATAATTGATCTGAGTAGACCAAAGGATTTTATCTTTGGTGAAATTATTGTCCAAGTTTCCTTTTTCTGTCGGAGACTTTAGTGTAGAGTGGCTCCCCGTACAAACAAACAGCCAAAAAAAACAAAAACAGAACACAAGAAAACAAATCAAAAACATTATGCACTTTACCGCAGAAACAGAGCAGATTTTCTTGCTTCCAGACCAAATATTGTAGATTGATTTCCACTGTCGTGTCACAAACTGACCTACATCCACTCTTCTTCCACACAGCTGCAGTCTTTCCCATGTTATCTGTCTTTTGGAGCATGCACATTGTAACAATGTTGGGGATCATTTAGCTGAGACTAGCTTACAATATAGCTTCCTAATACACTTTTGGACTTATAGTATAATAGCATGACTAAACTGTATGAATAACGTTTCTATTTTGTGCCTTACTCTCTTTCTTGGCTACAAGATCATTGCAACTCTATAAAGCTTTTCTGTGTAGGCACAAGGTGAAATATATTTCTCTTTAATATGAAATATTTATGAAAAATGAAATGTGTTTTAAGTGCATTTAATGTGTTCTAAACAATGAATTAATAAATGGCATAATGGTGACCATACATAACCTACATTCTCTGTTATTATGGTGTTATATTTAAGTCTGAACAAATACATTGCTGATTTTGTAATCCTTTTCACATAGCAAAACACTTTGGTTTTAACTGTTGATATGGCATCTAAGCTATTTCTAGGTCATCTGCATGACAACCTTCAAACAAACATAATTCTCCCACTGGAACGCTGAAATTTGCATCACATTGATCCCTATATTATGGATCAGCCTTGTTTTAAGCCTGGTGGTTTTTCAGAAACTCAGCCTATTCATTTGAAATAATACATGTTCTACTGAAAAAATATTGAATCAGTTGCTAATGGATTCAGTCAATTTTCTCACTTTTTCCCTCAATTTATACTAAAAGCATTCTTTGACTTACATTCACAGCCCATATGACTGTGTTTTAAGGCCTTCACTTTAACTTGGCTGAGTGGGATTCTTGTGTTATAGAAAATTATTATAGGAAACCTCAGATGTTCCAACCCGTATGTATATCCCTAATAAAACTCATGAAGGAAAGAGTTTGACATTGACAAAAGAGGGGAAAAAATGTTTTTCTTCGCCCACTTTTAACTGTTCATTTAATTTTTGCCTTCATTTATTTTATCTACAGTGCAGTTTAGTTTACTTCATTACAATTCTAATTGTGACACAATAGTTGTAGGCACCATGTCTTTTACATTTTAGATTCATGTCCTACTGCCTGCAAAGAGCCAGATCTTGTCTTTCATGGTTTTTTCAAACTGAAATTCAAACAAACCTACACCGTACTTCAGGATGATAAAGTGCAACAAGGTGCTGATATGCCAAATACAAGCAGAGGCCTGTGTGTTTTCCGGTGTGTATTGTTAGTGGTGGCTAGTTATGAGTGAAACAGCTCCTCGCCATGGGAGTTTTGCCATGCTCCTGTGTACCACCTGCCAGTCCTCCAGACTTTTTCCATCCAGCAAAGTTATGAAGCGCCCATCCCCATAGTGACAGAAGGCAGGTCTAGGCGGTGCTCCCCTGTATGACCGTGGTAAGCCCAAAATAGCACCACTATTTACAGATGCAGTCACGCCCCTTTTTCCTGGCACCCTGTTCTTCTTACCTTAGTCTTCCTCTGACAGCGCAGTGCCCTTTGACACAGTGGAGAGATGACTCTGGGCCATAGTTTCCACCGAAGTAGCAGTCAAGTAGGGAGACTTAACCAAAGCAGTGGAATATCAATGAAAACAAATGGAGCTGCTATCAGTCTATAAATCTACTGACATCTGTTCAAAGATGCATCCGTATTTTTCATGATTAAAAGTACAGAACCTGTAACCAGCAATGCTTTTTAAAAATACTTTGCGCAATCTTTCAATATGAGCAGCAAAAGAATGAATTATGCATGCTTAAACAATGAATGCTCACAAGGTTTCTCATTCAACCTTGCAGTATATAGGCCAATATTTGCACATTTTACATGTTTTGCAAAGCACTCTGGGCTGCATTTCTTGTATGCTTATATGCTTTCTTGCCAAGAGTTAGACAAGAAGATTAATACCACTCTCATGAACAGAGGAAAAAGATAGCTTCAATCCAAAGGTTGCAAATTCTGCTTATCAATACATTTAAAGGTCACTAACAAACCCATTATATTTGATTGTTTGAGCAGTTATTGTCGTGACTATTAAAGCCCAATTTATTTATTTAGTCTGCTACAGCATGTGCTTTGTAAATCACCTGTCCTGTGTTCAGAAAACATAATGGAGGACATTGTATTTTACATATTGTGGTACCATGATGGCACCCCCTAGTTTTTCATTAATTCAATGGAACATCTTAGTATCTGTCTACATAGATGGAGACCTTATTCTGATTCTTCCAATCAAATCATGCATGAAGCTGCACCATCAGTGTTCTAACACTCAAACATTCACCTGGAAAAGTGCACTGCTAATATAAGTTTACAGGCTTTTTTAAAGATAATGAGATACAACATGGTACTCAGTGATCTTTAGAGGTGCTGCTCGGCAGATTTTGTTACGTTTGGATAGTTTGGTCTCTGTTTGTATTATGCTAAACTTGTACTTGTACTGTACTGTGTAAATAAGAGCATGAATGTTTGAGAGCAGGATGCATACTCTGACCGCATTGATTCAAATAATGTGTGGTGCTGTTCACACAAGTTGCATTAGAATGGATGGGAAATGAACGGGAAAATCATTTTATTGCACCTCTTATTTGATACTGAGCAGAAATTTTCATAAAGAATAAACATACGTTGCTTATTTGACATCAGAATTTTTTAGGTAAGTATGGCCTCTTTGGCTTTAGTAATGAGGTCATGTACAAATGTTTTCTAGGTCATTTGCAGGATTTGTGTTCTTCTCTGAACTTTAAACAAACTGATATTTTCCTGCTGGAAATTCGATGCATACGTAAAACTTCCTTTTTCCATGTTTTCAGTGATCTTGACAGGGAAAACCTGGGAAATCCAAATGGATGTTTTACTCAATATATATTTGTCATGCACACAGCAGCCGTGACTGAACTCAGATGAGGATTCCACCGATTGCCTGACCAAATGATCAATTGGCTTGATTGACTGATAATCTGCCTGACTTGCTGACGGACAGACAAACCGCCTTCCTCAGAATATATATCCCTGCAGTGGTGACAACAGCAAAAAAGTAATCTCTGATCATAGTGATTGCAGCGCGTGCCGTTTTCTCCCCAGGGTCCACATGCACACAGCACCTGGCAGAGGGCACGACTTAGAAGTTTCATTGTACAGATTTATAGTGTCTTTACGGTCCCGCTTCCTTCCCCTTTGTATTCCCACAGAGCCCTTGATTTGAGCTTTTATAAAGTGAGTGCATAGGCACAGTGCTGGAGCTCCTGCCCTCGTCTCTCATCGGCCATCTGCAGGCAGTAAATCCTCAATATACCTCTGTTATGAAGGGCATGTTGAGAGAACCATGGGGGTGGCTTTAAGAGATGCTTTAAGAGATAATTGCTTGACCATACTCAAGGACCTTTGATAGTTTTGTCCAATAAGCCAGTTCAACATTTGATCTTTTTGGTCCCTTGAGTCAGTCTTTTGCGATTTTCTTTTTCTTCAGAAACATGTGTCAGATGACTATAAACAGACCGTCTTATCAATTACCTTTAGGATGATAAAGAAGGAAGGCGAGGACCATCTGTGGATTTGAACATGTGTTTACATGTGTTTTTTTAATCTGTTTAGGGTGGGGTTTTGGGGCTCCACAGGTGTACATGGACCCCTTTCATGGGACTGTTTCACATGTGACAGGACCAGCAGATGACCCGCTGACATGGTCGCATCATTGCAGACCCACAGACAAATCACCATTTTAAAAGACACTTTAAGAGACCCTCAGAAAGGCAACCAGATGGGGCCTGGAAAATCTTGTGCCGTCTTTTATTCTCCATCTGCAATCATTCAGCTTGATTCGCTCTCTCTTTTGTGATGCGTGAAATGTTGTGCAAGGATTTATAAAATTTAGCGGCAGGACAGATGTTTGCACTTAAGAAATGTGAAAAGTGAGAATTATCTTTAAGGGTCTGTTTATATGATCACAACACGTGAGTTCTCTGTTCTCCACATCAAAGTTGCTGCATTCAAGAGCCCTTTCTAGTTCACTAAGAGAGCTCTATTTCTTCATCAAAAAAGACTCTAAGACGTCCCAAGCAATCATTCTTCCACTGTTTGCTGTAAATGATTCGGTACATATGCAGAATGTTTATGTTGAAGTACATTGTAGCACACATTAGGGATGCTCTTAATGGGCTACAGTAAAAGCCCTTGCTAGTCAAGAGTTCAGGCAGGTGCAGACTCTTACAGTAGATAAAGGAGCCTGGCACTGGAGATGAGTTCACGACAATCACTGTGAGGCTTTTAGACGCCTTCTCCAAGCTCAATCTTCATTTCCCCTGACACTGATTTTGCAATAAGGATCCGGAGAAAAGGGGAATGTCCATCTATTCATTTTAATGATCCCTCATTATTGACTGCTGGCAGGGAGGGGGCGGGCAAAGGTAATGATTCTTTGTCTTTGCTGGCCAATCACTCCTCTTAAAGGAATAAGACTCTAAATAAGGCCACTAATGGATGCCCAGTGTGACCTAAAGCTGACCCCACACGCAACCCATGCGAACTGACTTCCCGACATGAGGGAGTGAGAGTTTGCTGCTTTAGCGGTTTCTTACTTTTTTTTTTTTTTTTTTTTTGTACTGGGTTGGTTATGATTTATCGAAATAGAAGGAGGAATGGTAATCAAAAATGTGAAACCACAAATTGGACATGGTCTATAAATATTGACTTCAATACAAGAAGCTGTAGTCGTTATGCACTCATTTGAACCCAGATTATCAAAGCAATAGTCTGGCATTTTGGGAAAGTGGCTTATTTGCTTTCTTGCTGAGAGTTAGATAAAAAGATCGATACCACTCTCATTTCTGTGACGTCAACATGAGGCATCAGCCAGCAACCAGTTAGCTTAGCTTAGCACAAAGACTGGAAAACAGCTAGCCTGGCTCTGTTTATAAGTAACAAAAATACCAGCACCCAACTTACCACTATCACATTATACTCACATTCGGCAAGCTTGGAAGAAAGCCATCTTACATTTTAGAGCTCCAGAAAAAACTGATGTATTTCCTTTTCAGCCTGTAGCTCAGGTGTTCTGAATTATATAAAAAATCCTGCTGTGTGTACATTCACATCACAATGAGTACTGATGTCAAATTATTTAGCCATTACTTCAATATTTATGCATGTGTGTGAGTGTGTGCGTGAGCATCTCGGAGAGTCTTAGCTGTCATCAGTCTGTCAAGGTAATGAACCCTACTTTACTGCAGCCTCCAACAGCTCTTTAAGGCATACTTCACACCACTGAAGAAATACTCTCAGGTATTAGTTGTTTTGCCTGGATGGTCCGCTGGATGATGGGTGGGCGGGGATGTTATTAGGAGCATTCATCTACAAGGCTCCCCAAGCCATACTATACTGAAACTGACCACAAGACAACCCTATCATCCTCAAAGATTACCTGTCTCCTGCACTGTATATGAATGTTTTATCATAAAAGCTTTTCTTTTTTGCTAAGTGCCTCCTTGAGTGTTTGCTTTTAACTTTTGATTACTTTATGTCTTGTTGCAAAGAAGAAAAAAGAAAAAGACATGGCCCATTTGAATATAATGGACTTAACGGGAAAGGTAGTCTCCCTTGCTTCATTGAGAGGATATATCGCGGTGGTGTAATCCAACGCAGTGGGTGTGAAAAAGTTTGCACAAAGTGGTAATTTCAATGCCTTGGAGTCACACAGTTTTTATCTTAACATTGTCAAAAAGGCCAGGCAGGTTGAGAGAGTTGAGGGAAAAAAACAGACATGACACAATCATATAAATAAAACAGTATGGCAGGCTTTGTATAGAATCCATATGTTTCCATCTGTGAGGAAATATAGGATGTCATGCATTACAGTGTAAAAAGACTCATTTACAACCATTAAAAGTAGCCCAATTCAACATCTCTGCATTTGATGTGGTGGATCACATCTCATTTGGCTCTTTTTTATATAAGATAGCCCAGTTTTTTCTTTTATATAGTCATGAGTCATTCAGAAGAAAAAATATTTTTCTCTCGTTTGGTCTAGACGTTAAGGTTTCCAGCCCTTAGCCCCCCGCCTGCTCCTCTAGGCTTTACCAGACGTCGCGTTGTGAGAGGGGAATGGTCGATTGCATAACGGAAGGCGAGACTTGATCGTTCCTGGCCTTCTCACAAAATTCAATCATTCTCTGCATACTCCAATCCCATGACGGCCCATTAAAGAGCAGCGCGGGCTAGGATTTCCCCTCATGTGTTTTAAATTGAAATTACGGTCACAAAGTCTGCCATATGCATGAATCGAGGAAGACAGGGAGCTTGGGGAAAAGGTGATATCAAAATAGTTGGACTGAAGGCCAAGAAGACAAAGACATTTCAAGGAGATAAGGAAGAATGCAGCCCCCCCCTTTCTCTCATTGTGTTACTTGTGTCATCCTGCCACCGACTTTCATACTGGGCAGCATGTCCACCTGTCTGACTCTCAGTACACTTGGATCATTTCACAATGCTTAAAATGTTTTTATTTGACAGTTTCAGACAAACATAGTAAAATGGACCTAATCTTGAATGCTTCTCCATACTGAGAGAGTTACCTGTTGCTAAATCATTCCAAACAGGTTTGCAGCTTTTAAACTCAGCACACCATAAGTCATAGAAACTACGGGGAGAGATAAGGGAAATAGGTGAAGTATGAGACACCAGGAGATGATGACCCCAGATGTTTTCTGAGGAACCACTGGGATCTGAATCAGACTCTGACTAGCCATGAGTTCCTCATTCCTATTTGTCCCAGTGGACTGGAGGAAGGATAAACACACACACACACACACACACACACACACACACACACACACACACACACACACACACAGATAAGACTCTCTCTGATTTAGTGTGAGGAGGATATGATGCAGACACGACCTGGGCAAACACCCCAGAGACGTGCATCACTCCTAAAGTGAGGTTGAGCAATTTCTCTACACATTTGGAAAAGCCCAATATACTGTAAGGCTGAGAAGTTTCTGTTTATGCTCAGTTTTTTATCAAGTTAAATCTGTTTATATTGAATCATTTAGCAAATGTGACTTCTTAAAACAAATTTTAAGTTATTTTTCAGAATTATCTAAATACAGAAATTTAATTTAGCCCTGCAGATTAAAACTGCAGCATTACATGAATCTTGAAGCTTGACTGCAGCTACTATGTGCAGCAGACTCAGTTCCTCATGAAGGTCTTTTAATCATACAGTGACATCTAGTGTTGAGTTCAAAGATGTGCAGACTACCAACGCTAACTAGTTGTTCAATGGCACATCATTTAAAGACAATGATATTTTATTGATAAGCAGTAACTACAATACACCGATATTTCATGATAAATTGTGAAAGACATCCACTTTTTTCAATGGCAAACCAGAGGAATACATTACCTTTCAGATATTATAAAGAAAAAAATGCTTTTATAGCTTAAATAGAAATTGACTTCGAATTGTCTTATCAATTACACTGCTACACCAAGCTGTGAAGTACCTTTGAATTATCCACTGTCAGCACATGGCTTGTTCATCTGGCCTTTCCTCTTGTATCTATAAATATGCAATTGTTAATGCACTAGTATATACAAAGATATAGCATCTGTATGGAATAGAGATCTACTGAAGGTGCTATTCTGTAAGAACTGTCCACCTGTCAAATTCATGCTCAAAACAAACTAAAATTTAATGATTTACATTAAGGGGACCTGCATTTTGTCCCCATAAGGCAGGTGAGTCCTCATGTGACACACACACTGCCCTATGTGCATTGGCATTGACCCTGATCTGATACTTTCTGCCCCTGTCCCCAGGATAAGGCTTTCTACCCAAGCTAGGTTAGAATAAGGGGTATGACTAAGAGGATTTGTAGTATAATGCACTTAGAGGCAACAATAAAACAAGTGTTTTATTTGGTGTTGTTGAACAGTTTCTGCACTTAGGTAACACATACAAAGCAAGTTATGATGCTAAACAGCCATGTACACAAAAAAGCACTAATCTTTCAGTGTCTTTAATTAAGGCACGTTTAAAGCCTACAGTACCATAAGTTCTTAGAAAAGCAACATCAATCAATTATACTTTCACATAATATTAACAGTTCAAGTAAACTGGCTTTGACCTCTGAATTTAGAAGGAAGTAGAATATGCTCAGCAACAATATGGTGTTGCACACACACTGACAATGTATTTTTGTAGAACTCTTAAATACACTATACAAAACATAAATCTACCATCTGATTCTGATAAGAGCAAATCTATTAAACAACATCAGGGAGTGATACTGTTGTAGATAGATAGCTGTGACCTCTCAGCTCTGTTGAAACAAATACTGTATGTAAAGCTCATGACTGCAATGAGTTTAGTGCTATTAAAATAAGGGCAAATTTCAGTGTTGTACAGCAGTGTTTCACTTAAACATACTCACTACATTGGACATTTGGTGTTGCAAGCATCACCTGACTTGAAAAGTCCGTAGACACTGACCAATGGGAACATGGATACAGCACCAACCATAGAGCCCAACTGCACTACAGCCCCACACCACACGAGGGCACTGTGGCCCTCATCCCTAAGAATCACGCCAATGATGACCTTCACGTAGGACAGGGTCAGGACAAACAGTATCCAGGTCAGCACCTGCAACACAGCAGAGGTGAAAATGAGATATTACAATGATCTGAGATTTCGTACTTGTTAAACAGCTAGCGCAGTGGCTTTCAGTGATTTGCCATCAGGTTGGGACAAGAGGTTTTCATAACTGAATCAGTTCACCAGTTAGTTCCTCCTCTCTTTTGGAAGTACTACCAGCTGTTTAAAAAAGCTGCTGCTGTGTTTGGCTGCAGTCATCAGGCCATGATAACTGAAACACCAATCAATAATTTGGTGCTTAAAACATCTTATTGCATTTTATTTTAACTATTTGGGGGGATTTTTTGTTTGCTACTCACCACTACTAGTTTTAAAATCAATCTCATTATTTTAGCATTATTTATTGTTTACTCTGCTTTACTGTTAAGCACTTTATAGCTCTGTTTAGAAAAAAAAAACACAATATAAATGTTGTTATTTGTGATACAAACAGAGGATATAATATATTCATAACACAAAAATCGACCCAACCAACGAGAAGCACACTCGCTTGCTAATTGATCCCTGTTTACTTGCTATTAGGAGTGTGTGAGCCCATTGATTGGGAGTTTTATAGCTGCATGATTGTTCATCAAGTGTCACTATGCTATGACAAAAGTCATTGGTAGCAGATACAGGGGCTGACAGTGTAATGCAACCCTTTAAAAGAGCCCCAGCTGATATACACTTGATTCAACACGTCTGGGAAAATTCATGTATTCATAACTGTAAGACAAACATGATTTGACAGTATTGTCTTAATCATGTCAGACAGAACTGAGTTGAAGTGACTTGATCTTAAAAGCTGCCAATCACACAACACTCCCAAATTAGAACAAATCTGAATGCACATGTGACTATGACAGGTGGGTTGTACTTTCAGAATATGAGATTTAAAAAAAGTGTGCTTTATAATTTGCACTTCTAATTAAAATATCTTTATTTTATTTATCAAGTCATGAGAAGAAAAAGTCTTACTATCACTACAGTTCCAGAGGCACTGTGGACCAGCAGGGGGCAGGGACTAAGAGCAGCCATGGCCATGATGTAAGCCCCAAATCCTGTCCCAATCATGGTCAAAAAACCCATGAAGATGAGAGACCTGGAGACAAAAAATGATGCAAGTGGTAAAACTGAGCACAACAGTTACACTTAACCACTTTGCTTTGTAAAACAGTTAGTGTGAACTTTGAGGTGTGACCTCTACACTCTACAGTGTAACGGAGCCCATCCATTCTTGCACAGACAGAAAAAAAATGCCTTTAAATAAAATGCTCATTTCATGTAAAGAGATGGTAAAACTAATCATGCTTACCTAATGGGCATAAACATGGCGATGAAGCAGGCTACTGGGTTAGCAACAGCTGCCATGGTGGCAGCTAGATGGTAGGCCTTGTTCCCGTAAGGCAGACAGGAGTAAGACTGGACTGAAGGCAGCACAGCGTTGGTCAGAGCATTGACCCAAGCCAGCGAGATGAAGATGAACAACACCTCGAGATTGCTATATGTCCCCCTCCCAAAAGAGCTCCTGGGTTCCCTCCTGACAGCTTCCAGGGGACTGATCATAGGCTTCTGCTCTGGAGTCTGAGCATGCAGAGACAGACCTTGCTCTCTCTTCCCTGTGGCCAGATCATCACTGAAGTACAGGTCATTATTTCTCTCTCGAGCCACGGCTGGGTAATGGTTGAGGAGGATGAAGGCTACTAAGCATACAACCATCATGGCACTGAGGAACAAAAAGAAGACCTGCGCAGAGAATTTAGCTGGCTGATAGACAGCTTTTAGCATTGCACTGCCATCCAAAGTGGCATTATCAGCGGTTTTGTTGGCTGTGTCAGCCAAAGTGGCATTCTGACAGTGGACTACACCAACACCTTGAATCAGAGCCACCACTGCAGGCACCAGACCACTGAGACCTTCACCTGCGAAGTACGTGGTGAGATACTGTGGACGCAGCCGCATCATGAAAGGCAGAAAGGTTACAGAGGAGGTGCAGTCCACCACAGAGAGCAGGAAGCTAAGCAACAGCAGGGGCACACTGTGCAAAGATCCCCCGATTGTCACTGTGTGCCTCCAGAAGAAAGCCAGCAGGAATGTAGCGATGATCCCCAGGCCTACAATGCAGTAGATGACTGGCCGCTCATCTAGCAACCCTGGGCGGAAGCGGTGCATCAGAGTGACGAAGAGCGGACCTATGTTGGCCATCTGGATGAGGACTGTGAGGTAGGATGGCAGATACCAGCCCTCTGGGATCTCCGGGACGACCAGGGGGAGCTCCACCCACATCCCGTTGATCGCCACCCAGGAGCCCATACCAAATAGGCATGCCAGCACGTGAGTCAGCAGCGACATGATGGAGTGATGATGATGGAATGAGGTAAATCAGGAAACGTAGATCTACACAATTTGAAATACAGAGACAACATTGGACAGTTATTTAACAGGAGAGTGCAACAACTTACTGAATCTTTACCAAAAAAAAAGTAAAAAGTAGGGTTTTTTAATAAAACTAAAGTTCCTGCACTTTCAGCTACTGTAAGTGCTAATGTCAGCATGCTAACATGGCACTCAAAATGACAATATTGAAAGGCTGCTATACAGTGATGTTTACCATGTTTATCATCTGATAGTTTAGCATGTGGACACATGATATTGACACTAAAACACAAAATCTAATCGAGGCTGATGGGAATGTCATAGTTTTTGCAGATATTTCGCCATCAAATTAAAATATTGACACAATGATGACGCTTGATGAGATAGTAGGGGTTAAGGATGGGGAAGTTGTACAATTCATCCTGAAGGGAACAAGAATGTCAAATAAAATTCATGCCAGTTCATCCAATAGTTATTGAATGTTCAATACTGACAGTGTTTTGAGGATGATGCTTGCTTACTACATTATGGCAAAAATATCAAGAGGAAACAGAATGTTTCAATAAATAAGCATAGTACACTGTTAAATAAGTATAATATATCAATATGAATGTCACAGATTTTTTACACAGCACAAAAGCATGGTCATGTGGCTAGGAATGACCTTCCCAGTCTCCCTTAACTCTGCCTCTTATTCTATCCCTCTCTCACATGGGATGCTTGACCTTTCACATACTGACACACTGCTCCCGTATAAAACACCATACGGTCATGGCATAGACAAGTGCACCAGAGGGGAATGGTTGTGAAGGGGAATGAAGCTGTGTAATAAAACTCCATCACAGCGGTCATTGTGAAGGACTCAAATGTAAACCATGAACAAATAGGAAACTTTCATTTACACTATACTAACACACCGGCATATTGTTAATTCCAAGGTTTTCTGGTGTGTTTTAATGGGACAGTGTCAAAGAAATAATATACATAATATCCTGTACTAAACTCAAAGAAAACAACAGTCATGTGTATCAGTAATATTTAGAAACAAGGCAGTATTGCTGAATATGCTGACCAAGTGAGGTAAACGTGATAATACTTCCTGTTTCTGTTTCCAGATCTAAAACTGCCCAAGCATCGTGGTCCCCTTTCATCATTTTTTTCAACATCCACTTTCAACATTGTAACGGAAGTAAATGAACGAGGGGTTGAGCCTTGGGTTCCACGATCCTATAATCCTTACCTTCTTCATACATAAAATCCACAGTACTAGAAGGTGTCTGAATATATCATCTTACCTTGCTCAGATCAAAGCCAGGAAGAAACTGCTTTCTTCCCTCTTTTCCATTCAAAAGCAGTCAGTCCATTGTGCTCACATTTATATCTGTTACATCAGCCTAAAGTGTGTGCATTCCCTCCCCTTTTCTTGCCCACACAAACACAGTTGCTACAGGCTTAGATTCTGCTTCCGTGCCTGCTGCACTTGCAAAGGGAGGGACTGCACATGCGCACATATCTTGCACCACCATGACACTTGATCGTCCTTCTATTGGAGCGTGGTTTCAAAATCTGAAAACCATGCGCTCTCTGAGTGCCTAGGAGCTCAGCAATAGGAGGGAAGAGAGTGAAGGGGGAGGGCTCAGTGAGAACAGCTCCTCTTCTTCCTGTTCCCTCCCCCAACCAGCATACGACCTTGTCGCTTGCCCTTCTTTAAACACACAGGCTGCAGTGTGAGAGAGAATGGTGAGGCAACTTTTGGTGTCACGCTCAGTCTTGTCTAGAGCTCAAAATTTTTTACTAGATATTGGATACAGCATGTTGACTTTCCTTCTACTCCTCTGGCCCTGTCTGTGTATTTTTATGCTGAGTCACTCACTGTGCCTGAAGTGCATTGCATGTAGCTTCGCATATCTAGTTTGACAATCATTTTTGATATGAATACAACTTCTCAGCTAAAAAGACCAGTTTATCAACTTCAACTTCAACAGCACACACACACCAGTGCAGTTAAGAATTACAATTCAAATCATCGAGAACATACAATATGATGTTTGTTTTAAACATCCTGAATATGACAACTCCTTAGGCCAACACTGCTCATCAGCCACATTTGACACACACTTACTGTCTGGCAAAGTGCAGGTGTTGTAATGTCCCAGTAGTGTTCTCAAGTTAAAAGTAGGTAGAAGTGTAAACATGGTCTTAAACTACAGATATCTTAAAACCACCAGCATTACTCAGAGGTACACCAGGAGCCTGATAGAGCAGAGGCCAGAAGCATTTGGCCCTGAACATCTCAACCCAAAGAAAGTGGTGATGGAGGTAACTTCAAAAGTTCCACAGGGTGTCTGGTTGCCTCCTCCAAGTACCACCTTTAGTATGCTATACCCTCAGCTCAGTGGAATGACTGCTGGGGCTACAAAGGCTGGGTCTCCTCTGTCTACCCTGCATCATTACCTCACGAATTAAACAGAAGTGCGAGCTTACCAGACTGCTACTGATGAAAATTCTGCTGTCACAGCAAGCCAGGATACTTTTTTATACCTCAGTCTGTGATAGCAAAGATGTAAGTGAGGAGCCCATCCTGTAGGAGGATCCACAACTGACCACCAAAAAGCCCTATCGGCTTATTTGACCCCTCCTCCTAAACTTGCTGGATGAGCTGGCTGTCAGTGTGGCCGACACAGGGGACAATGTGCACATGCGTTTTAACCACGCTAGGGATGTTGTTAGACGTTAGACAGTTGGCCCATCACTTTGTTTCAGACTGAAATATCTCAGAAACTATTAAATGGTTTCCATAAAACTTGGTACAGACATTCACAATTCACACAGAATAAGTCTGCCTCTAATGCCACCATGAGGTTGACAAAATTTGGTTTTGAGCAAAAAGTCTTCCCAACTTTTAGATGAATTGCCAAGAAATTAGTGCACACAGTCATGTCGGTTGAAGTGTAATGTTGTCATCTTTTAAAGTTTCATCCTGCACCATCAGGTCAAAATTTTGATTGTTGAAATAATTCCTGATTTTAATAAATGGCATTTATAAAAGGAGCAAGCACAAATTATATATACAAAGAAATAAACCAGAATGCCCTTCTGCAAGCTCAGTTGAATGGGTGATAATATTGTTGACAGTCAAAGCAGTACCTTTTTTCAAGGTTATTAGCCATAAATAGGAGGACTGATATCGGCCTGGACAGGGTTAAGGATGTCAGAGGAACCATGTTATATAGAAGATGGCTACAGAACACTATATGTTAACAGGTTTAGATTTTATATCTATATCTACCTATCTATAGGTATTGCACAATGCATTTTTACTGAGATAAATGCAGACTCATGGAGCTGGGTTGGTTGAGTTGGGGTAGATGAGAGATGAGGACAGTTGCTAAGCACAAGACCTTATACTTATAAAACACTGTAAACTGTCTGATCTCTCCTCAGCACTTTAAATTACCTCTATTCATCATTCTAAATTAAACAAGATACCACCTACCTGCCTGTGGGAATGCAAGCCTGGAGTCTGTTCTGGTGAGAAGTTACACAAGTGCAGTGTGTAAGCTGAGAGTTGCTCTGTTCAGACGCATAACACCCCTTTGGCCTTGTGATGTTTCTGTCTGGAGAGTTTGCATGCACATGGAGTTGAGTGCTTTGTACTTTACAACTCTGGATCTCTGAATCTGTGTCATGTGACAGCAGAGGGCTGAGCCAGTGGTCCAGTTTGAGAACCAAAGTCCTTAGCAGCAGGGGTGGGTTGAGGAAGGGAATGAGGAAAGAGGGAGGAAATAAAAGTATAGAGGATGGATAGAGGAAAGAGAGCTTAGAAAATGTTGCCAAGAAGGTAGGTAAAGGGAACATACAGAGTCCGATGAGTCTACTCCATGAGCATGGTGGTTTTGTAGGGCGGGCAGTTTAGCCAACCAGAAGATGACTTTGGACAGCTTTCTGTGCTCTCTGAGTGGGTGTTTGGTTGGGGTCAGTCTGGCTTTGTTCAGCATGAATTCCAGCCCAAATGAATGACTCCTGTTGAGCACTAACTTCATGGTATTTCATTTGAATGCCCTTTCATCCACTTCTGCAGTGCCTTGTACCACATGTTTCCTGTCACAATAAAGTAAATTACTTTTGAAACAGTCAATTAAAATGATTTGAGCTCTCCAGGATATGGGATTAAGTTTTTAACAAATTTTTACTGTGGACTGGTTGTTCCAACCAAACGTTAATTAAAATTCTGTGCTTGCCTGTTCCAAAAAAAATATTTCTGTTCAACTTAACTAAATTGTACTTTTTCACTAATTACCCTTTGTAATTTTTCAAGTTATACACCACATTTAGCGAATATATCAATTTAAATGACATCAAAAGTGTGTGTGAGATCAGTCACTCAAGTGGTCTACATAATGAGATGCATTTCTAATAACAAGCTATTTACATTGTCCTGCAAGAAAGATGCCTGATCTTGAAATAACAGTTTTTATACACACTGTAAAAATGTAACCTCAGTGTGATGGACAGAACTCGAAAAAGATTCAAATGTAAGGCTCGCACAAAAACACTGAAGTCCAAGAAGCAGGACATGAACTGCAGACCACCATCTGAAACTATGTCCTGGAGAAGGAACACGTTAAACACAACCCTCGCCATCTCCTTGGCGTATGAGCTATCTTTGAAAAACAATCAACGGCGAAGAGAATGACTGTGTTCCCTTCAGACATCATTCAGAATGATGGATTGAGATCTGAGAGTCCTGAGGGCATCAGGATCAAACAATCAGGACAGAGGATCCGGATTGTCATTTTTAGAGCCTGGGCATCAAGAGATGGAGAAGTTAAATTGATAGAAAAGAGTCTTTCTGCAGAGCAGATATGTTCTAGGTTGTCGTGGTCAGTCCAGACAACAAATGGCTGTTCCAACCCCTCCAGCTAATGTCTTAATTCCTCTAGGGGCCAGTTTGAGGGGTAATAGTTCACAGTTTCCCATGTCATAGTTCCTCTTAAAGGTTTCTGGAAAAGAAAGGACAGGGGTAAACTTTATTTTCAGAGTCATAGGACAGCACCTCAACATGTGAAGCATGAACCTTGACCATGAACTGCTGTTTGGGGTCTGAGAGAGTGATGATAGGCGCAGAACAAAACTGTTGTTTCTGGGTCTGAAAGGCTGGTTCTACAGCTGGGGTCCACTGGAATCTGTTTCCTGGACAAGTGAGCACATCGAGAGGAGAAGCAATGGAGCTGTAGTTGTGAATGAAATGTCTATAAAAGTTTCCAAATCCTAAAACAAGCTGTAACTGTCAGCAAGAACTGGGCTGGAGTCACTCAGAGACTGCACTTCCCACTGCCATAATGAAGTCCAGGATGGACACCTTCAGTACACAAAACCCTCACTGAGTATTGGGAGGACTTACTGGGTGATAGACAACAGGTGACATGTAAAACTGGTCGGCAGGGAGTAAAACAAACTGGAATCCAAGAACGTGGGTAAAGAGAGTCCAAACAAGTGTTCATGCAATTCACAGTCAGTAAGGCAAATAAAAACAACCAGGTTTATTTGTTAACTATTCTAATGTCCTTCACAAACAAAACTACTGAAAAGTGCAATCATATAATCTGTCATACAACTCCCCTTTGCAGTTACTTTAAATTGACATGAAATTCTGTTGTTCTTCTGACAAATGCTATTTAATTCAACATACTCTCTGCTAAGTGGGTGTATTAGTGCCTATCTTGATTAATTTTAAAGTTCTGGATCTGCAGTGTGACCTCAGTATTTATGAAGATACTTGTGAAATAGAATAGAATTGAACATCTCAGCTGCGTCTGTACAGGTATGGACCATGGTTTTTCCCCAAAAGGTACCTTGTACCATTAACTCATGTCCAGCAAATTATCGCTTGATTTCCCATTCACAATTTGTTGAATGGAAGACTAATGTTACCATATCTTCAAAGGGAAGAGTCACTGCAAATCATTATAAAATTATCACCTTTACTGAATGAAAAAAAAGATTTGATTGGGAGATTGGACCAATGGTGTTCACCCTTCCAGTAGAGTTCAACTGACTTAAAGAGTCTATACCAAGGGGTGCTGAACATGGATATTGTCTGGCTGTAGCATGCAGTCAGGATGCATAGGTAAAATACAATATGTCACAGGATGAGAAGCTCAAAATCACCAAAGACATGTCTACTGTTCAGTTCAAATGATATCTGCTGATTGCACAACCCCTTTGCTCTGGTACACTCAAAGAAATAACTTCATCATAAGCGTATATATTCGGGAGCAAAGCTTGCTGATGTCCAGTCACAGGACATTGTTATTTTGATAAGGCCTCAGGACTGTGCAGGCACTCCTATGACCTGGAGTCAGGGTGAATGTTTGTGTAGAACTACAATACTCTGCTTTCTTTCTCAAAACTGCTGGGCTCTGTGTTTAAACAAATAAGTCTGTGTTTTTGGCACTGCGTGTACGGTGAAAGCAAGTCTGAAAGATTCACTTGTTAGACATCAACAGGAGGGCAGCTGGAGCTGGGCCTCCACAGATAGGATTTCTGCCTCTGAAAACTTATCATTTAATAAGATACCAAACACAAGAGTATGTGCACCTGACCTTTATCCTTATTCTGTTGTTATGATGACTGGTGACATATTCTTTCAACTTTATATTTGGGTGCTCATTTATCAGACTTTGTACCATAATGTGCGAGACAGCTTCACCTTCACCTCACCATGAATTAGACAAGTATTTCATAGCAGAGAAAATAATTAGATTGTTTGCATGGTAATCTTTCCTTTCTCAGCATAGCAGAAACATTATGTTTGGTTAGCTAGTGGTTGACGCTGCTATCAAATATCTTTATAATAAGAATGGATCCAATGTCAGTGTGTGATGTAAGGGCTCATTCATTGCTGTGAACCCACAGAGAATTGGCAAAATAGCACTTGAACGCAGCTCTGTGTAATACAAAAGGGGTAAAGATCATGACAAATAGTTTCATTTCTATTACAAAAAGATTTATTTTTTATACAAGTGGACGTAAAATTAGTAGTGATATTCATCTACAGTTCCTCTAAATTAGACATCAGAATGAGTGCTGGGTATAGAAACATTTACAGTACAGAAAGATTAGGATGCATAGCAATAGAAGTGAAATCTGGCCTTTGTATTTTTACAGTACAGTAAATTTTCAGCCTTCTCCAACATCAACACATTGAGTCCAAGAGGAACAAGTATTTTATCATGTAAAAACATTTTTTGACTTTAAAAAATCCTTTTGACAACTGCATAGACCAAATGTAATTAGGTACATAAGCTACTGTCTTCAATCTCAGGTGGATCTAGTACAAACTTACACATACAAATACAGTAACTTTACACAGCTGATAACATATTATGAAGTATTAACTGCTCTGTCATGAAACCAGAGTGAAACCAGGCTCAGTGCAACACTGAACAGCCTGTGCTACTGCACATGATGTTGGAGCTGCAGTTGTTCTTCTCTCAGGGAAAATGCATTTCAGTATTTTTTGCTGAAACGATGCATATTGGTATATCCAGGATCAGGAATAAGCGCTGGTGGGAACGCATTTTGTGTCTTACATGTTTCTTAAACACCTTTTAAAGTAGAATAATCGAATCAGGAAAAGAATTTCTTAATGGATTGGAGGTCAGAGAAAGAAAAAAAAAAACATCAAGGCAGAAATATAGAAAATTAAAAAGAATACTTCTTTTGGAAAGACAAAACAAGGAAACTAAAGGGGAGATTTCACTGAAAAAAACTACACTGCTCAACCAGACATCACTGCCAGTGCATTCTCATGAAATGTTAATTCTCTTACTCATGACAACTGCCAAATTTCCCACTTAATTACAGTAGTTGGACACAGAAAAAGTGCATTTTTATGAAAACAATGTGCTAAATAAAACTTTCCCAGGAAGTACAGAGTTATAAAGAAAACAAAACATCTACATTTTCACAGTAACGTTCCATAGAAATACAAACATCCAAAGGCAAAACCAATCCTGAGAAAATAATCTCTACAAATCAACAATGACCTGTCATACATCAGTGCATTGTTCATTACACAATCTCCAGTGTTTAAAACATCCTTACAATAAAGAACAATAAAAATACATAATTTTCTGAAAACACGGTGTCAAAAAGGTAAAAGACAAAAACAGTGTGGCCCTGCCATCAATGTCATCTTCATGGGATGAAATAAAAACAAAAATATCACAAAGTTGAGGGACAGTTTACTGTACCATTCACATACTTAAGGTTTTGGTATATGTATTTTTGGATGCTAGTTGGAGCAATCAAGCAGTACAACACCTTTACATACCATTTACAAATGTGTTCTTGCTGTATGTCACATTTAATCACTTGGTTTCTGTTACCGTTTGCTCATCTTTACAACCAAAAAATAAAATAAAATAAAATAACAAGCTGGAAAAAAACTAAATCTGATTTAAGCAAGGTTCTGTGTACATGCAATAAGCATCCATGCAGAACTTTATGATTCCTATTCACTATGCAATCAGATACTACTGTATAAAATTCAACAAGGGACAAAAAAATCTTTGTCTTGCATCTGGATTGACCTCCTAGATGTCCACGCAGAGAACACATGATCTTCAAACACATTTCTCAGAATTAAAGACCCTTCAGCATCACCTCGTTTGACCTTTGCGGTACTTTTCTGTCAGTGCAGGCTTTTCAGATGTGACAGAAGCGTTGTTTTTTGGCCCCTCTATCAGGTTACTTCTGCTCATCACTCCGTTTTGGGGCGCCAAGGCTGTGTTTGGGTTCAGCACTGCAGCATACATCTGGTGCTCAGGGGAAGAGGAAATCATGTGGGTAACCTCTCAGCTTCTTCTAGAAAATGCACAAGAATTAAAACAGACAGGGCAGAGAGTTAACTCAGCAGCTCAAGCTGTAAGTCCTTTTCGTGTTTTCGCATCCAGTGAAAAATAAAATTCTGCAGAACGCATGACAAAGCAAATTTCCTTCAAAATAACTGAGGTGGTTGGCTGACCTGATGGCGAGGGAGAATTGTCCTCCCCTGTTGTGATAAACTGTAGATCAGACCCCAAAGCAGCAATGGAGCTCCTGGGTCGAATGCAGCGGTCACCTGAGAAACTTCTGCGGAGTAATGCCTAAAGACATGTTAGACTAATTAGATTAAGACATTTCAATTGGAAAATATCACAAAGTCCATATGAAAAGTTGCTACATGTAGTTTTTTTTTTTTTTTTTTATGTTCCTTAAAAGCACATTCAAGAAAACTCAGTTTGTGTTGTTGTTGTCTCAGTATTAATTTTATGTAGGATACGATTCTGCATTGTGATAAGTTAATGTTAAGACTTTGCAGTTAGGAAGAGTGTAACTGGTTGCACTGAAATATGTGCCTTACATGTAAATAAAAAATGTGCGGTCATGATATTTGAATATTAAAACACTACATGTAGAAAAATGAATTTCCATTAAAAAAATCAGGATGTTGTTGCAGCTTGTTGTAACTGCATACAGTTTTTTGTCTTGCCTTGCGTGTCATGGGGCTGGTGGGGGCAGAGGCACTGCTGTACAGGCTGAGGCTTGAGTTAGACCTGCTGACAGCCAAACCCTTAGAGGAGCTTCCTGCAGGGGACAAGTACTTGGCCTTGATCTTCAGGTTGGTCCTGCCTTTCACTGTCAGAGACACAGCAGGGAAATTTAATAGAATATTGTAAAAAAAAAAAGGAGTGGAATTTATAGTAGACCCTCCAGTAATGATAGGCAACATCTACATAAATAATTGATGCAAGATTGCCAATACAAGTCAATAAATATATATATATATATGTCTATATATGTATGTATAAATATTGACAAGATAATATTAGATAATATTCACAGGAAACAAAAAAAAAAAAAAAGAAACAAAGTGTTGTGAACTTGTCATACTACAGTAATAATAGCTTGTCATTGTGTTGAGAAAATATAGTTTGCAGCAATTAGTTTGCTTATTGGAAGTTAAGAGTACCGTAGTGTACTGACCTCTGCAGGGGTCATTCTTGACCAGGAACTCATCTAGAGCAGTCCAGCCCCCTCCCACCCTGACCATCAAAGTGCTGCGCAGGATACGAACCATCCGCAACTGCTGGGAATCTCCAAACTGCAGCAAACAGACAAAATAGGTGTTGCAAGTAATAGTTTTTGACACACGTCTTCCTGCATATTCAAGATATCACTGTAGGCCATGTTCTTTCCAATCACCCAGGTATCACATGTTAATTCCAAACAAACAGGAAACGTAAACCATATCACTTTGTGTGTGGCCACTTGAATTCAGAGAAGTAAATGTAATAACTGCTTTAATATTTTCTTAAAGTCTTAAAATTGACTCACCCTGTATCTATTGGCACTTATTTGCTCCACTTGGAACCTCTTGGGACAGTTGCACTGTGATACTTGTCGACTCACCTGAAGAAGGCAAAGTAACGACACAGAGCCTCTGTGAGTATAACATTAAGTGTCACGGCAAATCAACCTCTCTAATGAATCAAAGTGCATTTGTGCATTTTCTTATGCACGTGCTGTTCATACCTCTTCATTGATTTGATCTGCATCCAGTGTTTTCCTGTAGGGATCTCGACTGGGGTGAAGCGCACTCACAAACTCATAGTAGTCAATGAAGCCGTCGCTGTTCATGTCGAAGATGTTTGCCACTGCATTCATCTCAAGAGAGTTGGTGGGAAATTCTACAGCAGAGAGGAAGAGAGCCAAGGGGATTGAAAAGTGTGTTAACTTGTGTTCATTTGTGCTGCTAATTGGCCATTTCAAATGCTGGCTTTTGAATTTCATAGTAACTCAAAATGAATGATTGATGGGTCAAAACACTGAAGTGATTTATGACAAGTGGGTCTTACTGGAAGCAAGGACATAATCAACAAACTCCTTCTGGCTGATGCGTCCATCCTGGTCCCGGTCGATGCTGCGGAATACGTCTAAGATCCGTGACTTCAAATGACTGATCCACTGTATGTAACGCTTTCGCCAAATATTGAAGTCGAAGTTTGCAAATTCTTCCATCTGTCCAAAAATGCAAAATATCACTATATCACATTACTGCATTAAGTGAAGTTTTGGAGAGCAACATTTCTTACAAAAACATGTTCAAAGAAGCGTAATGGCCTGTTTGAATGTGTGTACATTTGTAAAAGTACAATAACCTCTTTGAGCGCTTGCTGGTGTTGTTCTAGATGTTTTTGTCTCGCCACAGACAGGAGCCAAAGTTTCTGCCACTGACTGACCAGCTGACTGAGCTCTGGGGTCTGGGGGTCGAGGTGTTCCAGGGGAACCGGTGCAGCAGGCTGCAGCTTCAGAGTGCTCCTCCTCTCTGGATGGAGAAACAGCGATACAGGACTCTGGAATCAGCTTGGCAAACTAATTTCTGCTTTACACATAAATAGCAGTGAGACAATCAACATGCTCTCAATGCTTGGATCACAATAATGATTTTTTTTTGCATTGCGTTAACAGAATGTAAAGTGTGCTGTTTTCATGGTGGCTTACTTGTGAGTGGCCGTTTGCTTGGGGAAACTTGCTGTTTAGAGATGCTCTTGTGTTTGCAGGACTTTGTGGCATGTTCAATCTCTGGAAACTTTTTATTCAGCTCTTCCATGAATACCTGCAGAGGAATGATCAGTGATAGTATAGTATAACTGATGCTTCTTAATATTCTCTAAGTGGTCAATTGTCCAGTCACATTGTAACCTTGGTAAAGTGTCCAATGGAGTGGAGAGGTAGTCTCTATTTGACAGATAAGTTATCAAGATGTTGTAGTAGGTAGCTCATAGAACGGAGAAAAAAACATACTATGTGCTGCTGAATCAGCTCTTGGTTCTGCTCTGTGGTCTCAGCCGGAGGTTCTTGGTCTCTGAGGGTGAGAGCTTCTTCTGCTGAGGAGATCCAGTCCAGCAGCCTCTGGATTTCCTCTCTCTCTGCCTCCAGTGCTGCCAAGCTGGCCTGGATTTTCTGGCCCTGCTGCTGAGCCCAGGTCTGAACCTGGGGGGGGTGTCACATTTACATGCTCTCTATTGTTGACAGTATTTAACAGTGTGGATATTGCAAATGTTGAAACAGTGTCTATATGTTTTCAAAACCTAACTAATTGCAGATAATGGTTTCCTAAATATTGACTTATTCATTGTATATGAAGTCCCTACAGAAAATACGTTTAGCTCATCATGTAGACACGCACCTCTTCATAGCGTGTCTTGGTGACACTGATCCAAGATTTTAGGGTGATTATGGAGTCTGGGTGACAGGAGGCCAGGATCTCCTCACCCAGGCATTGGATGTTCTGTAAGTCCACCGCCTGAGCCTGCAAGGCACCCATTGATTCCTTTAAAAGAGCAAAAAGGATTTATTCGGCATTTCATCTAGTGAAACACATTCTGAAGGATACAGGATGAGCCATTATCGTGGCATTCAAATAACACTCCATTCATTCTAGATAAGTAGTTCATTGTTGATTTCCAAGAGTTGATTTTTTCTTTCTTTTTAGAGGTTTGTGGTTAAAAAACAAGGTACCAATGGTCGAACTATCTGTCCTTCAACCAGTTGAATGGGTTCAAACATGAGTGCAAATATCCACCCTGCTTAACGACCCTTGATAATGTTGAATGTTTATCAGCACTAACTTGTTGTTTTGTAGCAGACCCTGACCTTTGACAGAACCCAGAAGGAAAAAAGAAGCAAAAAAAAAAGTATCTCCTTCTGGGAAGTGATAAAGTATCTTGTTAAACTGACCTTGTGCTGTTTGTGGAAAGCAAGCAAACCTTCCTCCTCTTCTGGTAGCACTCCATATTTCAGTATCCTCTCTGCCTCAGTGAGGCGTTCCATGAAGGAGTGGACAAGGCCATCAAACTTTTCAGCCTAAAGACAACAAGGTTAAAGATTAAGATAAGAGCAGTCCCTACTTATTAACTTTTGTTAATGCTCAGAGGTCAGCCAATCACTTTTTATTTATGACCACAGCTTCCTACAATTTGAATTTCATGCATCTTTTCATGCAAGGGGAGTGAAAATTTCCATTATTTGCTAATTAGACTTTTCCAGCTTAACAAAATCCTGAGTGAAACACAACTACTTCTCATTTTCACAGGGAAATAGTCATATTTAAAGCCACCTTCAGCAAAATGTATTGCATACTGACAGCTTCAGTCCAATGGTAACAAAAAGCAAAGCACCCTTCATCTGTATTACTTGTGAGAACTACCTGCTGAAGTGCAGCCTCCAGTCTGTCCTGCTTGCTGACTGACAGTTTGCACACAGCCTCCCAGCGGCAGTCCAACTCATCCATCTGCTCCTGCAGCCAATGAGCATCAGCTGTGCTGCTCCTGGTCAGGTCCCTCACAGAGCGCTTCAGGGTCCTAATGCATCCTGCTCGCTTTCCTAACTCCTTTTGAAAAGTCTAAGAGAAAGAACAATTTGATGAAGAACTGCAATTGTGACGAAGCTGGCATGTTACGTTAAGTCAGACTTGTGGCAACTTAATATCCAGACATTATTATACAAAATCACTGAAGACCACATTGCACCCTCAGTTATGGAAGTGACTTTACCAATCACTTACCAATCACTTATTTTTCTACAGCAGCTATACCAAAATATGTGTAATAATTACACTTACAGATGCACAAAAACTTGAGACACACTAGCATGAATCCAGTGTTTAACACCTGTTTGACACCATGAATTATAGAGGCCACACATTAAAATGCATGATAGGTGTCATACCTTGTGTTTGTCTATCAGGTTGTGTACCATGTCTTTGTCTCCACCAACAGGAACATCCTCAGCTAGCTGCGGCTCTGCTCTGTATAGCCAGTCGTTCAGGGCCTGGAGAGCATCAGTGAATCTCCCTGAGAACAGCAGTGCTTCCTCCAGCTTGTGTTGTCTGGGAGAAGCAAACCAGAGCGCTGGGTGAATTTCCAAGATGCTAATGCTTGGTAGAAATTTGAATGTGTACGTATCAACTGCATTGTACCTCTCCATAGACTTGCCACTGATGGTGTCCCACGTGTCTTTGAGTTCAGCCAGCAGATTCTCCAGATGCTGTCTGTCATGGCTGGTTTGAGCTCTTTCATGGAGGTTACGTCCATTTTTCGATGTAGCTTCGTACATGGGCCTCTTTGACCTCAGTAGTTTCTGGAACTCCTAATTGCAAAGTAAGACATCAGTGAAGGCGTTCATATACATATAGCATATAAACCAAGCTGTATTCATTGTGACGCCTACTGCACCTTCTGTTCTGTCAGCTGTTGTTTAATCTCCTCGTGGGACACAGCAATCTCTTTATGTGTGTCTAATGTCTGTTCTACCTCTGTCATCCAGTCCACCAGCAGGCGCCATGATTCGTTAAACTGAAACATGAGAAATAAAGACGGATATTGTGTAAAAGCTCCTTTGAAAGTCACACCTAAAGTGCATGTTTCAGTGTACAGTGAACATAGAGACGGTCATTCACTTATATTGGACTTGATATAGTGGTATACCTGTTTGGCATTCTTTTTGACCTCCTCCAGCATCCTGCCTCTTTCTGCAGCGCGCTGTTGTAGCTTTTTGTAGCGATCCTGGACGGTCATGATTAGATTATGAATGACATCACAGTCTTCCTTCCTGCTCAGCTCTATTAGTCTACGGGCTGTGTTCTCCACTGTGCTCTTCTTCTCACCATGACCATTTACCTCAGTCACCAGCATCTGCACAGGTAAAAGTATTTCATGAACCAAAAATGATTACTTCCAAATGTGAAACAGACAGACAGACAGACAGCAGGTATAAATAGACCTACTCTGTGGTCCTGCAGTTGAGTACAAACTGTGTCCAGAGCAAAGCTGGGAGCAGGAAGAAGCTCAATCGACTCTTCACACTGGCTCATCTTAGTGAGGAGTTCCTGGACGTTACTATGGAACTCCTTGGCCAGACTCAGTCCTTCTGTAAGCTTTGCCTGTGGGAACAGCGTGACATTCAGATATAATCGTGCACTAAACTATGGATAAATCACCAGGATGACACATGACTATGAAGAGAATTAACCTTTCGCTCCTGGACTTTGCTGTAAACAGATGCCCATTTCTGTTCAAGAATAGACAAGCTGTGTTCAGTGCTCGATCCCCGGACAACATTGCTGCTCTCCAGCATCCTGTGGATGGCATTCATCACATCTGTGTAGGCGTGAAGCTTTGACTCCATCTCATTGCACAACTCCTTTTGTGGGTGAGAAGTAGAAAGCGGTTCAGTTTTTATGTAAGATGCAATTTTTTACTGGGTAGTTTCACACATATCTCTTTATTTTGACCACTAAAAGTCTGGCTCATTTTACCAAGTGCGCATTGAGCCTTTCAGTAGCAGAGTCCGGCATACTCCACATGGTTTTAGAAGAAGACAGTCTCAGGTCTGTGCTCTCCAGCCACTGTAGAAGATCCTGAATCTCCATTGTAACATCTTGTACCTGCAGTTAAAACAACACAATGAATGCAAAAGCCTCCTATGGTGATGACCAGCTCACTACAACCTTAGTTATGGTAAAATTTTCATCTTGGCCATTGCTGTCAAGCTTATCATATTTTAATTAAGCATAAGTGGAATAATAACTGTCAACCTGATGAAATTTTATTTGGTTTCTGATAACAAATTATCATTTCATTTTAAACTTTACCTTCCTTCCTTCCTTTACCTTAGGGCAATAAAAGCTATGCATAGAAATTTGGACTTGCCCACTCACCACAAGAGGGCACTATGATACATTGATGATGAAGTATAAAATGCAGCATAGGTAAGAAAATGTGGCATTCTAATATACTGCAAAATGCACTATATATACAGTTACCAGTTTTTCTTTACTACTTTTATTGTAACTGTAACAAGATAATCACTCTGTTTTTCTCTCTTCACCTGACTCAGTCTGTTCTCTAATTCCAGCTGCCGGCGTTCAGTCTCACAGCGGACAAACTCCCAGCTTTCATTGAGTTGCTCCAGTCGAGACTGCAGACCATGCGGGTTGTCCCCAGACCCAACCTCCAGCAACCCCCTGCCTGCCTGGTTCAGGGACTCCATTGTGCGAATATGGGACATGACATCATTACGCAAGACCTTAGAGAAAGAGGAGGCAGTAGAGGTTAGAGATACATGATGATATCAGCAAAAACAGCATCATTGGAATTCAAATGTGTTTCTTGGAAGTGTTAGAAGCTCAGTAGCTGTGTCGTCAGTTCAGAGAAAGACATGCATTGTTGTCAGAGGATTCTACTAGTGTGTATTTTTGGTAAAGTATAAATGAACGGAATCTCTACGTAAAGTACAGATGCTGGTAGACATAATGTGGAAACACTGTCAGGTGACAGAAATCTATTACTCATCCAAGGCTGTGTTCACTGATGTCTTGCAGTTAAACCCACAGCTCTGTGAGAAAATTTCAAAGTCTGAAAGAGCTCTATTACACTTCAGTCTTATAATGAAGTGTTTACTGCTGTTCACTCCTAATATGATTGCATTTAAGTGACCACCTACCTTGTGTTTGGCCAGTTCTATTTCACAGGCCTGCAGGTCGATGCTGATGGGCTGGCTGCCCTGCAGTTGCTCAGCGGTCCGAGACAGCCATGTGTGCAGCTCATCCAGTGTGTTTTGGAACTGACCCAGACCCAGCAGAGCACACTCCAGTTGATGCTGGTGGTAAAACAGGAAAAATGTTAAATATATAGTATATATATATATATAGTATATCTTTTCATTTTTGAAGTATTTTTCATCTTCCAGCTAAGTGTAGTTTCTAGTGGACTACGTCTGTTGTTGAAATAAGATCTAATTATCATAAATAACATTGTGCATATAGTGGATTACAATGGCATACTTACATTAATATTACATAATGATATTGGCAGATTCTCACCTGTCTGCCAACAGTCTCTGACTCCAAGCTGTCCCAGCGCTGTCTGAAGTCACACAGTGGTGAGACAGAGCCTGGACGCTCTGAGCCCGGAGACAGCCGGCACACAAAGCGATGGTTCAGGCTTTCTATCTCTATTTTCTTCTGATAAAGTTCTCGCTTAAATTCCTGAAAGTAAAAATGAAGACAGAGCACATGTTTGGACTTATATTAAGTTAGATAGTCACAACAACTCACATATCCAAAAGCAACAACATAACTTTGATCACTGGTCATGGTGTAATTCAGCGTATGAACTCACCTTGAGATCACAGAGCTGCTCTTTGACTGATTCCAGATCAGTTCCAACCACGAACTCTTCAGTAGACCTCAGCTCAGCAGACTTCAACCACTCAAAAAGACCCTATTAACCAAACAATAGAGTGTGCATTAAAGCACAATAAATTAGACACTGTACAGTGACTCAGCTATGTTCCACTCAGCCCTGAATTCTTGCCATATTGTATGATTTTAATATAGAAGAAATTTTCTTCTCCGAACAGCCAAACACGTAACCCTGTTGTATATACAGCTGGAGACATTTCAGAGTTTTCTTTTGATGCTGTCTGACGCAGTTTGCACCATTAAACTCATTTGCCTTTGGCTGAGGACCACACAATCTGTCAGTCCCTCATAAGTGAAGCTACAGGGAGTAACAGTCTGAACTCAAACAATGCAACAAAATAAAAGACCAGCTTTGTCATTGGCAGTATGCCATAACTCTGCTGGAGTCAGTCGGTGGTGGCCAAAGTGTCCTGTTTGATATGTTGATATGTTTTGACACTGACCAAGAGATATTTGTTTGCATATTGGTATGCATGTACACATACAGTAATACAAGTATATACTGTACTGACACACACCTGCATAGTGTCTTGATAATGTAGGGCCATCTGCAAGGACTCCTCCAGCTTTTTGTGACATTCGTTCCACAGTTTGCTTAAGTTGTTCCATGTGCAATAGAGCTTTAAGACAGCAAAAAGACAAGGTTTCAAGTTAGCTGTCACGACATTATGAGTTAAAAATGATTTGATTTAAATGTATGTCTTACTTCATCCAGACTCTTTGTGACATCTGGTTTGTCTGTATCCCCACATGCTGACATCAGGTCCATTCCCAAAACGCCAAGGGTGTCCAGATCTCCCTGTAAACTGTCAATATCCTCCCTGAGAGTCTACAGGTTGAAAGGATGGAAAAGGTTATATAATGTCTTACATAAAACAACGTTTCTTAGTCACAATTCCTTTAGGAACTTCCAGACAAACCTGCATGGTTTCAAGGCTCTGGCGGATTGTTTCAGAATCTGTCCGGCTAGAATTGAGATCCAAAACTGCCTGCTGAGCATCACTGAGCGTTGCCGTGACATCGCTGACATCACTCCAGAACTTCAAGGCCAGATCCAAGAGTTTGAGCAGCCAGCTTTCCCTCTCCTGGGCCTGAGTGTGTGTCTCATCCCACATCTGGGACAGGCTGGACACTCGCTCCTGGATTGCTAATATCAAATGGATATAACAGGGATATTGCTTAGAATCTGCCCTTTTAGTACAGTAGAGTATCCTTTCTGTATATACAAACAGGATCACATTACCTGTGCCAACGGATCCATCACCAGCTGCCCGGGTGTTAGCCAGCAGCTCATCCGCCTGTGTCTTGACACTGCCAAGGCCCAGCTCCAGCTTGGACAGCTCAGTCAGGGTGTGTTTGTTGTCCTGCAGCTGCTCCTGGATCCTTGGGGTGAGGCCTTGAAGAGAGCTGGGAGTCTGTATCCGATTGCGCAGGCGGTCAAGACTCTCTCTGATAAGGGTCATCCTCTCATTCAGCTACAGGTACAAGAAAATATATTTAAGTGTGCATATGTGTATTTGTGATATATGTGCATAAATGCACAGCTGTTTATAACATTTTCTGCATTATTCAAGCCTTCTCACTTGGGTGAATCGAGGCAAGGACTCCTCTAGTAGATTAGCACTCTCTCTGACGCGGTCTCTGATGGCTCTATGCTGCTCCTCGGCCTCTGTAGCCTTTCGATTGAACTCGTCCCCCTGAATGGGGTTTAGTTCTGACAAGCGTTTTGCCAGAGAGCAAAGGCGTGCAATCAAGGGTCGGTGTTCTGCTATAGACTCCCTCAGACCCTGAGCAGAAGAGAGATAAAAAGAAAGAATTAATACCAATGTGGAGAACAGACCTTTTTCAGAAAGAACCTGATTTGGTTTTTCTTTTTTTTATCCCTAAGAAGTTGAAATCAATCATATTGTCTCAGTTTTCATGGCATACCTGACAAAACTGATATGCCTTTATAGGACACTGGTGGAAAAGTACCCTGTCAGGAAGTAGATTACATTAATGGACTGTACTTGAGAAGAGCAGCTCATTTGCCCAGAAGAAAATGGTGGCAGTATGTGAAGGATGAAAGAGCTTCTTTGTTAAACAGGGCAAAAGGGGATGATAAAAAAAGAGAAAAGAGAAAAGCTGGCACTGTAATGTGGAGAGGCAGGTTTCTTATACCTGTAAGAGGTCCTGTTGTTGCCGAAATGCCTCATAGCTAATTGTGCTCAGGGAGAGCTGGCCAATCAGGGTTTGAGTTCCTTCAAGCCAGGGCGAAACCTCAGCAAGGCCCTCTGAGAACTGGATAAGAAGCGACTGAGCATGCTCAAGCTGCAGGACCACATGGGAGTTGGTGGCTGACGTGGTGTTGCATTGTTCCTGTAAGGCCTCTAATGGGGTCTGCATTGAGAGGTGAAGAAATTCAATTTTTAATATCAAAAGTTTTACGTTTATTTACATTCGAAGTAGAATGGTCACATTAAATGAAATGCGGACAATACCCGCAAATCGCCTGTTTCTCCTTCATCACTGTATGTCAGCAAGATTTCAGCAATTTTCACCATCTTCTCAATGTTGAACCTGTGTTGCAGAATCTCCACTGCCAAAATCTGTTAAGAACACGTCAAATTAACTGACAGATAATGATGACAATGACAAATAACACAAATGCATGAAGTTTTTTAGTTATCATTGAGCTATATGTGTGCAATGTCCTTACCTTCTGTTCATAGAGTTGTTCTGCTATGAGCTCTGGCTCCAGATTAATGGTTTTCAGCTTTTCAAGACTCAGTGCTGTGTCTCTGAACCAGGCCATCTCCTTCACCACCGCCTGTTCCAGCTGATAACATCAAAATCAGCAAGATTTAATGATTTCAGTTAAAAGTCATTAAATTGTGATTAACTTTTGTTCTCACAGCAAACTGACATCCTCTTTCAAGTACTTGTACTAAATGTACAGTGCTGATTTTGATGACATGATAGCAACTTAAAAAGTCATTTTAACATGATAAAGCTAGTGAGAATCAGCTAAGTTTAGCTATTTGTTCTTTTCATGAAAACTTAAAAAATAAATAGGTATATGTTGAAGTCACAAATGTGCAAATTACATGATGTAATCTGGCTACATCTGGAGACTGTTCGAATAGACTTTGAAATTGGAGTATCTGACTGGTTCACACGACTGTGTGGAAACATTACCCTCTGTCTCTCAGCTGCACATAGTACTGCATCTCCTGCATGAGTCTGCACTCCAGCTGCCCCCAGGAGTTCCCTCTCAATGCGGCCCAGCCACAGATGGAGGTCCTCCTGGCTGGAGGTACAGCGACTAGAGGCTTCCAAGGCCTGCTCCAGCCTCTGCAGCACATCCAGACTACTTATACTCAGCACAGAGCAGCGGATACGCAGAGCATCCATCTTCTCTTGTACCTGCTGGGCTTCCTCCTCTGAAACAAAGGACAACACTGAGGGTAAGACCAGTATTTTTTTGCAGATATTGACAATACTCAAAATCAGTGAGAGACAGTGCTTGAAAATTATAGGATACACTTTTACTTAACATATTTATTGTAATATTAATATCAGATTTAACATTTTACTGTGCAGTGGCATGCTGTCGCTACTGGCAGATTTAGAACAATATTAGCATTGGCAAATTAATTACAGACAATTAAAACGAATAATTATCCAAGCTCAACAACCATACTATGCCCATTAACTTTTACCGTATGAAGTGAGATCACCTGAAACTGCTTCCATCAGATCATGTCCTGACTTTTGTATTTTCCCTAGATCAGAGGTTTTGACTTGAATCTCTTTAACAACAGCCTAAAAGACAATGAAAACATGTTAAAAACATAATTACCTAGCCAAACGGCGAAATGTTTATTCACTCTACAGTATATGCAGTTGAATTATATATGGTAGATTTCCAACCTTGGCCCTGTCTGTGGCCTCTGAGAGGTGCAGCATCACTCTCTCTGCATTGCGTAGTTCAGCAAGGGTCTGTTCCACAGATATGAGCCATTGCTGCAAGCTGTCAACTCCTTCCTGGAAGACCTGGGCCCTGGGTAGGATAAGCTCCAGACTTGCTCTCCTACCAACAACATGTCCACTGATTTTAACTATTGTTAAGTACATTTTTGGAATTTTGTATTAGTAGTTAGCAGGCTAAGCTTTGTTGAAAGTGTGGCATTGCCAGTAAAAGCAGCTGACCTTTGTTCTGCCTCCAGCTGTAAGGCCTCCCACTTCTGTTTGAGAGTGGAGAGCCTGACCTTTGCCTGCTCCCCCTCCTCTCCTGGGTGGGCTTCCACCAACCGAGGGCCCTCCAGCATCATACAGTCCATACTACGCCTTCGGTCTGTCAGGAGGCGCTGCAAGAGCTGGAAAAAACCATTCTTCATGAAATTAAAAAAGCTTATTATAGATGGTGGAGTGAAATGAAATGTTACCCCTATTTAGAAAGACAGAAGCTTCAAGAAAAAAAAAAATACTAAAAAGCCCTCAAAGAGAAATCAAAAGTTCTCATCAGGACTACAGAAAATGTTTACCTCATGTTTGGTGTTACTAAAGCCTCATTCTTGTTTTTCCTGCCTTTGTGACAGAATTCCTGTCTCGTGTGTCAAGCTTACATTGTTAAGAGCCGGGCAGGTTTCACCTCATCCAAAGAGCTCACAATGGATGTGATTACAGCTAAAAGGTGAGAGACTTCCCTGCTTTTTTCATACCCCCAGGATATGTTGACAAAGACTCACTGAAGCCCATTGTGGCTATGAACACCACCCATTCACCACTGAATACAACTGAATTTATATTATAAAGGAATAGTTGAGCATTTTCCATGACCTCAGCACACCTTTCTGGGTAAAACCCTTCAAAGGGTTTTTGTTTTTGTCGTTGTTGTTGTTTGTTGTTTTTTTTGCTTGTTTTGTTTTGTTTTGTTTTTTTGGAACAAGAAATTAGGTGATATGATGTTGGTGATAACAAACCTTTTGTTCTTGGAGCTGTGCCTTAACCACTTTGACCTCAGAGGATGGGGGTTTCTGATTGGCTGTGAGCTCCTCTATCTCACAGACCCATGTGAGCAAAGCTTCCAGGTTTTGGTCAAATGTCTCAGAATCTGTTGACGCATCTCTTAGTGCCAACGCAGATCTTGTTCCCTTGAGAAAGACCATGATATAGTATTAGCTCAATCAATGAATGAAAATACCGTAGTACTGTGTTTCCAGTTGAATCACGATCAGTTTCATTATTGCAACACAAGCAGAAATTAGTTACAGGTAAAAGCAAACAGTACCCTCCATCTATCCAGGCTGGAATCCTGGTCTGAGCTTGAGTGTCCATCACTTTGGAGCTGCGAAATAAAAACAGTCAACATGTTGTTTCAATTCATAAAATCACTGACCGACCACAATGTCAGAGAGATGAAATACTGCTTTTAAAGAAGGACTCGAGGTGAGAAGAGGTGAGAATTTTAAGTTCAGAAAAGTTCAGTTCAAGAAAGAATGAAATGGAGGACAAGGATAAAGAAGAGATTTGTTATGTTATGACAGCTGGTGTTTTAATCAACCTCAGCAAGTTCCTCGGCGACACCATTTAGGACTCTAACAGTTCTGGTGACGATGGGGTCTTTTCCTTTATCCCCAGATGGATACTCCGTCACTTCCACGATTTCAGTTACAATCGTCTCTGTCACCTCTGTCACCTCTGTAACCTCTCGTGATGCCAAAGTCTTCCAGGACCAGGGGCTTCCTTCTCTGGAGTCTCTCCTCTGGAAGCTGGCCCTCCTCTCTGTGGTGCTATTATCCGGGTGAGCCAGGGGGGATCTGGCAAACTCCGGGGGCACTGTTCTCCTTGTCAGTGTCCCATTCCGGGATGTTTTTATTGGAGAAGGGCTGCTGTGCCAGGCGTTATCCAGAGTACTGGTGCTCCTGATTGTAGAGGCAGGAGAGCTGTGGAGGGGTTTGTCCGAAATTGGAGTATGAGCCCCTTCCTGCCTCTTAAGATCAATTTCCTCTGCCTCCTTGTTGCTCTCCACCTCTCTTTCCTTGTTTGCATCCTCCCTTCCTTTGTCTTTGGCAGCCACTTCTGGTTTGGCCTCTCCATGTTGCTCCGGAGGCTGCCACTCTCTTCGTCGTTGGTAGCACTCCTTCAGGAAGTCCTCATCTGATCTCACATGCTTGGACTTCTGGCCCAGGCAGCTGGGCCGGCTGATGAGGTTACCCATAATCCTTCAGCCCAGAGGCTAGTGAGGTAATAGGTGAGGTAAGGCCCCTTGGCCATGCATGCAGAAGATCCTTCAGCTACCTAAAATAAGACAAGGGAGTTCTGGGTCATCATGCAGTGAACAAGTGCTCATTGTGTAAATGAACCAAAAAAAGAAAAATATGCCAGTGCTCTTCTGTTTTTAAAAGCACAGCTTCCCTGCTAAAAAGCCACTAAGCACTGCTTTCCACAGCTTACATCTTCAGAACACTCCTATGAGACAAAATGAAACCAGATCCCTAAGTTGCTAAATTGCTATGCCAACATTGGCCTTTTCTTGGCACTGAAAGACCAGAGGGGACTATAGCAGAGATACTTGGCCTGGATATCCCCTGTCCCTTTGTCCTCCATTATACCACATACACACATGCTTCCCATCTATCTCACATCACCAACTGAAATATTCTGGGCTTAGAAATCAATGTGACAGGCTTGTCAAGGATCCCACTGTTGAGCCTGGCACGGAGAGGCAGTGGCAAACAGCCAGCTCTTTCTCTAAATCAGTCTGGACCAGTCCTGGGAAACCCGTTAAGAATCTGATCAAATATGACAACCATAAAAACACAGACATCGCCCCATTTCTCTGGGGTGACAGTCAGAGGGGGGGGTAGGAACATAGAGTGGCATGGGGGCACTGGGGGTAGTTAGGAAAATAACCACCAATCAACAGTATACCTTTGTGTGCACTACAAATGTTTTTATGAAAAAAAAAAAAAAAAAAAGATCACCAAGTGGAGCTTGTAGAATATCAGGTTACTCTCTTCCTACAACACTGTTGAATCGAACAGTGATGTTATCATCATCTTGTTTGACCAAAATCATTATTTTACTGGAAAGACTCTCATCTCAAACTGTGTCAGCCTGTCTGTGTCCCCCTCAGCTCAGTGCCTACATTGTTTTGACAGAAGGGTTAAAGGTGAATGTAATTATCTTGGTCCAGAGGAGCTGAGGTGAGCCCATCAGGAGATCACAGGAAGGGCTCCTGTTGAGGGCAGGTCCTCCCTCTGAGGGGGAGTTGGACGAGGCCATTCAGAAATATACAGGTCACCTCAGGTCATGCTTGGTGACTAAAGACCTATTGGTGGGCCAATATGGGTCAACAAAGGGGAAATTGGGATATTGGCACAAACTATTGAGAAAGATTTTTTTCTGGCTTGAAAATGCAGAAAAGATGGATTAATAATGCTGCATGGGTGCAGTAGCACGTAACAGCCATGCTGCAGGCAGACGAAATAATGCTGAATATGCAGATCCAGCAGTTAGACACAAAGAAACTCTGCAGTCACAGAGAACTTTACATTTTGCTACTGTCAATATCCACTCACTCAAATCAATCAAATCACATTTGTGCATCTCCCAAATATGAAACTAATTCTAATAAAGATATATCACAGCCTTTATCTAAATGAGAATCTACAGTAAAAAATGACTAGTTTAATATGATGCCTCCATGTGCACTGAGCTTGTAAATTACCCACATCATGCAGAGCAGATGATGCAGTCGAGGGATCCACAGGGGAGGACACAGTCAGATCAGAGAGTGGTGCCCAGACAAAGCCCCAGCCCCTCGATCAATGATTACCCAGTTAGCTCAGATCACTGCCCAGCGGTCTCCTGAGGAGGGCAGAGAGAGTGCCTGTGGCCGTGTTCACATGGGTTAACAATTCAAGAAAGAGGGTGTGCCGTGTCTGGTTACTGCACCACATGTGTGGTCATTTGCTAAATTACATGGTTGCCTCTACAGTGATCTCACAGCAATGTGTGTGAGGATATGCTGAGCAGCCCCATTGGAGTCCACATGGTGCAGGGAGGTGTTATTAAAAATAAAAATGCAAATATATTGTTTTATCAAGTCTGGGTCACTCAGATCATAATTTTAGAAAAAGGCAATCCAGTCATTTTATAGGAAGCTATTAGCGCTCATGTGGATGAAAACAATGCCATGACCTACATCATTCTAAAATCAAAGCAAACCAGGAAACCCCTCTTAAAATGCCTCATGCCTGTATCTGATATGCACCTCTACCATAATGATACCAGGAGGATAACCAGGAAACCACAGAACCACTTCACCATTTGACTCATATTGCGGATGACCTAGCCATCCCATCACTTAACCTATTTTAAAATGGCCCGTAATTCACCTCAACCCTTTCTCTGCTCTCAACAGTGATTTATGATACATGACTGCAGCCCATTTCCTGATGAATTTAATTACAACCAGAGTAAAGGGGCTTCTCCATGGTATGGAAAAATAAATACGACCAAAAAAATCCAAATATTATTGTTTGGAAGAAAGAGAAGACTTCACATTTCCTCTCTATTTCATAATTAAAATCTCAATATGGGAGACACGTGTATGTGTATATATTTAAGTGTTCAGTCTCACTTCTTATATCCAAATACTATATAAAACATGTAATCTACATCTGATATCGCATCAATTGACCCATTTACATGTTTCAAGAAGCACAGCATAGGGTTTGTAATTAGCAGCAGAACAATAATCATAAGTCACAACAGTAGAGCCTCATAATGTTGTGTCACTGCTGTATGTCTTCCCCTGTTAAGGGAGGTCCTGAAGAAGCAATCATGGTAGTGGTCCCTAATCAAGAATGGCAGCTGTGCATTCACCCATGAGACTCATAACATTTTAGGGTGGATATTGTACAAGGTCATATATTCACCTCAAAGACAGTCCTCTGAACATGCAGCACAAAGCTACTGTACAGAATCAAATGGCAGCATGGCTTTGGATAAATGAATATTTAGTGAAAATGCCTACTGAGGTATGTTAATCAGAATTGCGAATCCTGTCATTAAATACAAGCAGGTAAGATGCTGTTTACAAAGAAGACACTGTTTAAAAAAACGTACTTACAGCAGAATGATCCATTCACACTGATGGAATATTTCATTGCCTCCTGCTCTTGTACTTTTCACTTGCTTAGAATAAGTACAGAAAATCCCCAGTCACAAGTCATTCCCTGTCACATGGCTCCCTCAATCACTGACCAGCAAGGTCCAAAAGCAAACTCTCCCTCAGCCAATCCTGGGTTACTGGCAGTTTTGGCGGTTTGAAGTGTACGTGGACCACACTTACCCTGAAGCACAGTTGAGCCAAACAGCATGAGTAAAGGAATCCAGCCAGTCCTCAATCACCATTCAAAAAGGAGAGAAAGGGGGGGGGGGGGGGGAATCCAGCTTTGTTTGAGCATCCTTTGAACGGCCTCCCAGCTCCAACATCCCAAACTGAAGGCTCCTCACACACACATACACACGCATACTCCCTTCAACGCACACTCAATCAAGTCCACTCATTCACACATGCCCACATACAAACACACTTTCTAAACACATGCCCTGATAACTCATGCTCTTCCGTTGCCCACAGTCACAGGCAAACAATGTCCTCCTCTCCCCTCACAGTGCACCCCTCCCCTCCCCTCACTTCTCCTCCCACCAGCTCTGCTCCTCTCCCTTTCTTCTTTGTTGTGGGAGCTGTGATAGAGGAATTCCTTCCTTGTTAACGCCGCCGATGGGATAGTGCGCCCAGATGGAGACAATGTATTCCAACGGCTCAGTCGAACTCCCACAGTCCTCAGCCAAGAGCAGTTTTCACATGGAGGTCAGATTGTGTCAGTTCCATATAACGACAAGGCGGTGGCATTCTCACCAGCGCTGCCGCTGCTGTTCAGGTTGCTCCTGTACCAGGCAGCTTGGCGGCAAAGTGCCCTCTTTACCTTCCCCAGGCTTTTTCTCTCACTCTCTCCCCCATCTCATCCAACAAAGCCCCTCCTCTGGGTCTGACTGTGGCTCAGAAACTCCATGCTGCTTCGGCTTGAAAAATGGGATGGGTGGGGGGCAAAAAAGGGAGAGTTTTCTAAAGACCCCTGGGCCGCCCTCGGAACATTCACATGTTAAGTGACAGCTGCCTCAGCCCATTCCCTCTCTCGATGGTGAGAGAGAGAAGTGCAGGCTACAAAAGAGTGGACCCACACCCACCCTGCTACCCACCCAATCACCCACAGCCCCCTTGCAGTCCCCCTATCCCCATTCAGAGTCAGTGCAGCAGTCTCCACAGCAGCAACAAAGACGACTAATTACTGTAAAACATCTCAGATTACTTTTCAACTCACTTCCAGCCGTTGCAACCCCAGCACATAAACAAAGAAGCTGGAAGCAAACACACACACACACACAAAATAGAGAGCAATGGGAAGATAATACTGAGTCTTTTCTCTGCTGGAAAGCAAAGGAAGGACCCCTATGGTGAAATTCTATCATTCTGCATTTCAAGAAGTCACAATATTTGCCGTAAAAATGCAGAAAACAAAGCATACTGTATGCAAACACCATTACAGCAACATTTACTGACATTTTCTGGTGTTGAGCTTAACCATGTGAACATTTTCTGTTAAATACATTTCAAAAGTCTATGTAGATATGAGTTATGGAAATAACATTGCTTTTTATATAACGGAAATACCTCTCTAAATTACATCATGCGGGGGTGCACTAAAACCCAACAGAAGCACGCATACAGGTGACTGTCTTACAAAGAGTGTTTACGCTCCAAAACCTGCCCTCTTTATTCCTTTCTGTCTGTCTCCAGCCAACCAAATAATCAATCAATCGACTGATCCACCAAATGCGTGCGTGCATGTACAGTACACACTCTCTCACACTCTGTCTTGCCAGTAAAACAAACACACAGATACGCAGGCATGCACGTATAAGCCACTCAGCGCCCCTCCCTAATCCACAAGGTCACTCATTTGAGGATGAGTTAAAACATCTGAAGGAGTACAAAATATTGATTTTTTTCATTAAACACTTTATGCTGTAATTTCTTACAAAGGTATCAATTGCCTGCATTTAATCTCTCAGCCAGTGCAACCACAAATGATAATGCCATCCATGTGTATGAATAAAACTTCATTTGCTTCTCTGCTTCCATTCCACCATGCAAATATATATATCACCTCTTAAAATATCATATTATCAATACCGCTCACTCCAGTGTAAAGTGCCCTCTGTGTTACGTGTGAGTGGAAATGTCTTTGAACCTGTCAATGCAAATGTGATTTCTTCAGCATGAGATGTGTACAGTCCTGATTTGTTCAGTGTGGGTCACAGGATCATGATGTCCATTAACAAGACTTGAGTCCAGTATATTGTGCAGGAGCTTCATGCAGGGTGTGAATTAAACACAATCGAAGATAAAGGTTTTGTAATTTTAGATTCTGTCAGATTGTCACATTAGTTTAAAGGTGGAACTGAATTTTGAAAGAAGATGAAGAGTTTACAGCAGCGGTGCTCAACTAGATTTGTCCAATTAAGGGCCAGAATTTTCTAAGCAGACACTGTGTAATAAAAATATTACATTTATCTAGGCCAACTTAGTCTTATTATTGTTTACTGTTTCACTTTCTTACAAAATTAACTTTATTTTTTATTTGTCTATATCAGTGTGAATAAAGAAAGAAGAAAGAAAGAAAATTCATAATGATAACTAAATATGCAACTGGAAATTATGATCAGACTTCCACCAAGGAGGCAGTCAGTGCTCACTACAAAACCCACAGTTCAACTACCAATGAATGAGTTCTTATTTCAACTAAAACTCCTTCTCCTGATCCCAGAAAGCAGAAGAGAATACTTAGTTTGATATTCAATAATTAGTAATAATGATAATCAGCTTGTGTCAAACAGGACACTCGTCGTGGTCTCCTGGGTGAAAGTCCCATTCAGCCACCCAACCTCCTCATTATGTGAACTTGTACACCTTTTATATTACATCACCTTGCTCTGAGCATCTAATATCGTTGTGGATGGGTTTACATTGGAGTTATTTCAAAGCCTGCACATTTGTTGAGGCGGCGAGGGGTGTGACAAAACATTGGTATTTGACAACCTAGAAATGAGTACCTCACCCAGAGTACACATCGGGGAAATTCAGTGGAATTCATCCTCTCAAGACCAATAATGTCTATACATTAATACTGTACAACATTTCATGAAAATCCATCAAATAGTTGTTTACATATTTCTGTGTGGGCAAAAGTGGTGGACGGATAAATCAATATTGCCATCCCTTGAATCATGCTGCTGTCATTGTTAAAAATCATATCATGTGACTTTTCTTTTTAAGGTGAGGCTTTGTTATAAGTAGTGAAAGACATACATTTTCGGCCAGTTGTCACAGACGGTGCCTAATTAAGGTTTTGAGAAAACTGCTGAAGTCTGTGGCATGTAAGCCTCACTTTACGGCTGACAACATAAACTCTTGCATGTAAATATTTACTAGCTCAGTTCTCTTGTAAACGAGTCTATCATGTTATTCTCCACATAAACGCATTATGTCTTAATGAATGAGCACTGAAGATGCTGCTGGTGGTAAAAACAGGCTGTTAATTCTGCTTTGAAGCTACTTCAGGTTTTCACGACATTACTGCCCCATTTCTGACCCCTGTACCCTCTTCCAGCCTCAACTTATGCAAATGCAGATAAAAAAAAAACAAAAGAGGAGAAAAAAGAAAACTGAAAATGCCTGTCACTGTGGCCTACGAGAGAGAGAGAGTGAATTGAATAGAATGACCCCCGCAGGGTCAAGTTATTTAACCCCTGAGTATCCCAGTGCTGATGCAAGAGTTGCCCATCTCTCCGTACCTCAATAGATGTCCTGTATGTCACAATCCTGTGATGTACGGTAGTATAAAAACCAGAGTATCACACATCCTGAACACCTTTAGCTGACAAGATGCAGCTCAGACGGTTTAGCTGTAAAAAATACACATAAACTCACAGATAGCTGTTTCTTTGGGTCACTCGGAGGGCTAATGTCTTTAGCTGTTTAATGAGCAAGTAAGGCCCACATCCCCCGTCCCCCCTTTCTTTATCTGAAAGGAACTGGCGGTGATGAGGCACCACATTGCCAGGAAGACATTGTTGTAAAACCATGACACCTGATCCCAGCTTTCAGCTTCCTGCAGCCCCCTCTGTACTAATTAAATGATTTTGCCAAAATTCTCTGCTCTCCATTTCACAGTGGGTGCACACAGAGCCTGCACACAGTTCTTAAAAGACAAGAGCTGATGTGATTGAAGAGCAACTGGCACACAGAGCTATGCAGTGATGCAATATGCTGCTACTTAGAGAAAGAAAAAAAAAAAAAAAAGCTCATTTTTCCATTGTCAGCGGCTCATTATCCCTCCAAAATGCATGTGATAATGGAGTGGACACAGGTTGGGAGATAGAAGGAAGTGAGTTTCCAAATTAATGTGATTCCAAATTAGTGTCCAATGGGAGCCTAAATTTGATCAAAGATGCCATGTGCCAAAGGGCCATAGAAAAAAGATTCATTTTACAGGCTTGTTTCCCCCTCCTCTGCTATCTCAACCTCTCTGCTGCCTTCAAATTAAATAAGACCTCAATGGCTCCTCTACAGAACATGGTAATTAGGCCTCTTCATGAGACATGAAAAAAAAAAATGTGTGGGTCCCTTTTCAGGGTCGATCCCAAAGCACCATTCAACATGCACACTGTCATTTATCACCAAAAGAGGTTGCATCCAAGAAATGTGAATAAAAGGCTGATGGGCTTCCCTACCGGGTTGCCCGGGCCATGTTGGGCTGCCTGGATGCTGGATCACAGTCGTGGGTGAGACAAGGATTTAGCAACTCTGAGACAGAAGAGTTCAACTTCATCAGCTCGCATTTGATTCAACTGCTCCTAGGAAGACAAGCCATAAGTCCCACATCTTCCATTGAGCACAGGAAGGCACGGGCAATAAAGCAAGAGGCCCCATACTGCCATTAACACTGATGAAGTGTGTGAATCAGAAAATCTCTTATGGGAGAGATTACCTATAGTTGTATAAAATGAAAATCAATTTGATACACCACTGGATTTGCCTACATTTAGTCTGTAGAATAAACAAGCTTACTTTAGTGCCATGCAGAAATCTTTCATTATTCATTTGACATGTAGGTGATTCACAGCAATGAAAACAAGCCCCCCTTTTTTCCTAAAGGTTATGACAGCGTCTGAGAGAAGGGATGCTGTTTGCTGGCTGTCAGACACAGAGAGGAAGAGGATAATAAGCTGTGATCTCTCACCCCTCTTCTCGGGCCTGTTTGTAACTTGTGTGTACAAGGCTTATTTTGAGAGGCAGCATCTGCCACAGGCCCAGAGAAACCAGAGACATTTAAGACACAGAGAGCCTTTATCCAAAAGAGCCTCATCAGCAGGGGGGCTGAGGAAGCAGAAAGAAGAACTACTGACCTTAACCTGACTGTCAAAGCGAGGAGAGTTGCTTTGACTTGTCAGCACCATGATGTTTTATTTTTATATCTTATTATTATGTCTGTTCAGTAGCTCTTTTGGAGCTTTTGATTGCAGCACAAAAGCATCCTAAAGCAAGTCTCTGCTTTGACGGTTCATAAGGTATGAATTTAAAACTGAAAGGCATTTCCATCTGAAATGCTTATTACATTCATGCTTGACAACCTCCCGTTTGAAGATCATATTATGTACCCCAGTGTTCATGCGAAAAACAGTTTAAGATGTGCCAGTGCATGCCTTAAGGAGCAGGTGTGTGTCCCTCTCCTGTGTATTGTAGAAGGGTCTGTATATGGGGGGCTGCTGAGGGATGTCCTCATTCATGCTTCTAACTAACGAGTCCCTCAGGCCCAGACTGAAACCAGCAGTGCAGCAGACTAACAGCATTACCATGACAAAGGTCTGTGGTCGGATGCAGTACGATAAAGGCATGGTAGAGATAAAAAGACCCCCTTATTTCACACACTCTCACTGGAGGTCAGACTAAAGCTCTCCAAAGCATTGGAGCTTTCATGACGTGATGAGACATGCCTGTTCATCTTACACATCAGTCCCCAGGGAAACGGAGACAAAATGTAACATGTAAAAAGAATTTTTAACCAAGAAGAACGTCTTCTGATGAAGAATGTCTTTGTCAAAGCTGTTCATGAGATGGTCATCAATGAGTTTCGACAAAGGTCATATAGGGTCAAACACAGATCGTATTTCGTCCCATGGCTCTTTTTAACCATACAATCAATTAATGGCTCAAACATTCAGTCAGGACAATGGAACACATTTACTTCAATGGACCATATAACTAAATCAACCAAACCCAATTTTTACTTTAACAATAAAAACATCAAACACTCTTGATTCTTTTGTGTAACTGATTCATGGCTCGATGAAGAAGTTGCAGTCACCCTTCTCTGGGGATAATCAAATAAATGATTACCTCACCCTCTTGTTGCACTATGGAGCTGCATCATCTTCATGTTTTGTACTAGAGAGTCTTTCAGTTGGTGCTGCACAATAGATTCAGCTAAATGAAAATGTTTCTTATCTTAAGGCTGAATTTATTCTTAAATGCACAATCCCCCATATGATAAGACATGATGTTACTGTTTTGCTGTTCCATTGTATGAATAAGCAATAATCAATAATCAATTAAGAAAAATCTGAGTTTTCTCACAGACAGAACTGCCTTGGAGATAGACAGGATCTGATTAGTTGCGTCGGACTGGAGGAGGAACATAAGGATGACAGGTTTTATGGCCACTTAGAGTGACAGAAAAAGAGGCAAGAGGAGAAAATGCAATGCTAGTGCTAGGGTTAGCTTGTTAGCAAACCTGCTGACTGTCCATGAATACAAATAGATAAATATTTGATCAAAGTTCTGTCTTTGCCATTCAAGCTTGTTATTTAGCAATAGCACTGCCCAGAATTGCAGCCTTGACTGACAGTCTTTGCACAAATATTGGTATAAATGGTTGTATGACAAAATCTACAGTCGGCGTTCAATCAATGCCTCAATAGTCATATCAGACTGCTCTTACCAGAAAGATTCTGCTTTTCTTTTTTCTGCCCTGTTGCCTCTTCCTCCCATCTGAGTCTAATGTCTTTTCAGTGTGTGCGCTCATGTGTGCAGAGGGCCTCCAATGCCAAGCACTTCTCTAGCCTGGCTGTCCAGGCCAGGCACAATGGAGCCGATTCCCCAGACCCTCTGTCCCCCTGTGGCCTAAAGAAGTCTCCCTGCAGGAGTGGAGGAGGACCACCTCAGTATCCATCTGAGTATGTAAGACTTTGAAAAACCTCCACAATCCCTTTCCTCTTTTTCGTGATGCTCAATTAACTTCAGTGTTAGTGTACTGACCAGCATGACTCTTTGGTTCATTTTTCTCTTTTTTTTTTCAAGGCTCTCTTACCAACATTTTCTCTGATATTTTTTATAGGTGTTAAAATTTAATGAGAGCCATCTGCATTGATCCCCATAAAGAAAGTAGGATTTTGCAGTAGATAATGCAATAAGATTATATAGTGTAAATACAGATTGCTTCAGGCAAAATGGAATGTAAACAGAATTGCATTGTTATCGTGAACGTGTTAGCATGCTGACATTAGCATTCAGCTGAAAGCACCTCTGCCTTATTACAGAGCCAGTAGCTCTACTGTAGAGTCCTATTACATGATGATAATGCAGTGTTGTTGCATTGTTTCCCAGTGTGATGAGAACATAGGGCTCCACAATTTTCTTAGTAGCCTTCAGAACAACTGCAGTTGTTGGACACACACAATAAGGGAGAGTGAGAGACAGAGCATAGACATGACAGATGGATTTCTTTGCATGTAGACAAGCTTGGCAAGGGTATAAAACCTCATTTGTGTTGTACGTTTTGTACCAGGAGTTGAAGATAATACAGTAAGAAAATATATAGAATAGAAAAAAACAGCAATTTAAATTACGTACCCAGTGTGTTGCGGGGAAAAAAAAAAACAGCTGTCACATCAGGCCAAGGATCAGATGAAGCACATGTGGAGGTGCATTTCTGGCGATGTTAGCATGGGATATGGTGAAATAAAACACGAGTGAAAAGAGAGATAATAGAAGGCAGACAGATCGTAAACCTAACTAACCCTGGGGTCCAGAGGGGGCAGCCTCATCTCCATGCTCTTCAGCCACTGTCTCAGTGCTCTGATTTGACCTCTAAACTCACACTGCCATTGACTCAAGTCCTCCTCGTCCCTCCTAAAACGGAGAGGAGTAATACAAAGTGTTAGAAGCTATGTTGATCACATTTTACAATCATGTATCTTAAAAATATGATCAGGGAAATGGAGCACATGCACTAAAAAGGCCATTTTAGTAATAGCCTTATGATTCATTTGTTTATATAGATATTTTTTTTCATTGTCTGAAGCTCTTGGTTGTTGTTGGCATTGCATTCATTGTGATACATTGTATTTGTGGAGTAACTGTGAGACTCTGTGTTGTAACTGTGATGGCAGAAAGCAGAAAATTGGGAGAACAGACACAATAGAAAAGTCATGACCTGTACTACAGCAGGAAGAGGTAAAACAAAGCCTTCAAGAATTATTACTCTTATCAAAGGATAATATAACCAGGGCTTAGAAAAATATCTCATTAGAGAGGCTTCTGCTCTCTCTGTCTGCTGGGCTGGAACCTTGGTCTTCCTGTTTCACTGTGTTTTGATTAAATGTTTTATACTGTGACTCATTTCACAATTCATAGTGTCTTTGTGTTGCTGCAAATGTAGACTCACCGGTCTATAAAGCGGGTACAATGACCAACTGTCTCACAGATTTTTTTTTTTTCTCTCTCTCTTTTTTTAATCTGACTGTTGGTGGCCACTTTCAGTCGAGCAGGTTGGACTTCAAAACCATTAGTGTCTGTATCAGTAGATGTTATCGATAAATGACCTGTTATCGTGGTGCTGTGTAGAATGAATGAATTTTATACATTAGCATACCCAAATCTCCGATCCTGTGATGTGGGTGTTGGTGTTCCAAACAAAGCACTTCCTTCATCCTGCAAGAGACCATTGGGGAAAATATGTATATACAAATGCTCCTTGCACCAGTTTGTGTGTTTAGCTGACTTTTGTGGTATTTCCAGCTGTTTGAGCTGACACTCTTCATTTCAGTGGTTCACTACTGTAAACGGGATAAGATGATGTGAGCTTTTTTGCAGTCCTCTGTGTTCTTACCTCCCTGCCTCTGGCATCTGATGCAGGGAGAGCTGGGAGGGAAAGGGTCAGATCAGAGTAGTCAAGGGAGCTGAGCGAAGAATTCTGTGAGGTGAATGCCCCGTTTCTTCTGTTGGCAGGCTCCTCCATCAAACCTAGTGGCTAAGGTCGGCACATAGAGCAAAATATGTTTACATCTGGTATGATGGGATTTGGTGTAAATCCACATGCATACCAGTAATGTCAAGTGGTGAGGTGATTTCCAGCAATGATTTAAATGTGGTTTTGAGGTCTTTTAAACCCTCATCAAAACACATTTCTAAAAGGTGTCATTTTGTTGGGAGCTAAAACAGGTATTATAAAGGTGGTATTGTATAATCATTGGCTTTGAAAAACCAAACCCATACCTAATCATTACAGGAAGCATAGACCTCAGTGGGATCATAACATGATCACTTATAGAGCAAGTGTTCGACTAAGTCATTGTAGTCCACCTGATTCACTATTGGCTTCTTCAGGATGACTGTACCTGTAGGTCAGTCTAACACTGCCCTCATGTGGTCAACTACTGTGGGCAGGATCAAGTCTGGCATCATCTTGGGTTTACTAGGAACACTTGAATGATGGTGAATATAAAGAATCCAACACTCGGAGTATGTAAAACAATAGTGTAATGAAATAAAAGGATGCAAAAGTCCACTAAATATGAATGGGCACAAGGTAGTGACTGGTTTCAGAACAGTCTGCATAATTTGGAGCACTTATTTTCAGTGCTGAACTCCTGTTGTGTCTGTCATGTGGTCAACTACTGTGTTTTAAATTTATTTTAATGCAATTGTTTCTCCTTTAACATTTGGCGGTTTTCCCTTTTATAAGATGACATTGACTTTCTGTGCAGTGGTAAAGTGAACATTGGAAAGTCACGTAGTAATTATCACAATATGTTTACAATATTCACATTATCCTTCGTATATTGTGTGGAAGACATCAAGCATTCAGTTTTCTTTATATATTTCTCAAATGTTAACTTATCAAACTCGCTGCTCGACAGCTGCTCTAACATTGTTGTGCTTAAATATAGAGGGATGAAAAATTGCCATTAAGTGGCTTATTTTTTCTTTTCATTTGTCATTTGTTTTCCAATGTAACTTAAGGCTGAAGCACTGAAAAACAAACTCTGCTTTAAAAATAGCTTCAGGTATGAATGACAACAGAGCCTCTTCAGAGCATATTTATTTACAACATAGTGTTATGTCAGAACATACAACAGAATCCACTCACCATATCATTCAAAGCAAAATCTGCCCCCATAAGCAAAACGAACCAGTTAGAGTGTGAATTTATATAATGCTATCATTAAAGTCAGCAGTTACGTCTGCAGTTATTTTACACTAACATTTTCCCCAAATATCCTTTGTATAGTTAGTAAAACATGCAAGGCAAATTCAGAACATATCAAAACTTGATGAAAACAAAATGAAAGGATTTACAAAGTTAAAACACTTGAAAAGATACATAACAGAAATGCTTGCTGTGGAAAAATAACTCAAAAGCAAAATAAAGTTTCAAGCTGTTTTTCAGTTTGCAAAGGAAATCTGTGGCAAACTGTCAACTGAAATGAGTTAATTTGATATAATACATACATTCATGCAATGTGGTGCTGCATCAAATATGCCAAATCTCCAGATGTATCTTAGTAGCACTTTGGTTGGACTGAATTTACAGAGAGATACAATACAAAAATACATCCCATGGACTTAAGAACAGCTAAATCAAAGTCTGCTGTTTTACCACTACAGTTAATCCAAATTTAAACGAAAAAATACACACAGAGATGTGTGTATGCTTTGGGAGTGTTCGTTAGAAAAAAAATCAGGACATGACAATATGAATATTACTATTAGCATTCAAGTAATAAATATATGTAAAAAGGTGAATGAATGAAAAGTGTTCCTAGAAAGGCATCCCAAGATGGTCTCAGGTTGACTCTGCCTCAGCTTTCTTCAAATGTGATGTGCAATGGAAGAAAGGACATACTCAATGGGAGATCTAGAAACAAAAGAAAATAACTATGAATTGAAATGAAATTAAATTAAACCATGCAGCGAGAAAAACATAAATTAAACAAAAAACTGCAAAACAAATCTTGATGATGCTTTGCTTCATCCTTTGCAAATGAGATGGGACTGACACAATGTTCATTCAAAGACACTTATATACTGTACCTGTGTAACTGTGTGAAGATGACATGGACTCACAAATCCATCCAAGTTGAGGGGATCGTATGCTCTGGCCAACTGAGCATCTGTGCTCATATGCTGGATTCGGAGGGACTGAGGCAGCTGTCAAAACAACAGAATAAATAATAGCAATAATGAAAACTTGGAATAGAAATAGTTCACAAGTCATATGACCATGATAGTGTTTAGGAACGGGAAAAATGGTATAAATAAATGGCATAATCTAGGCTCTGAGATGTGACCAAATTCAACTTAAAACAGACAACAAAAGGAACAAACAAACAAAACTAATTTCAACTTACAAGAACCAAAATAACAGGAGGCAGGTCTGTATGGGAGGGCAGGATCAAGTCTGACATCATCTTGGGATTTACCAGGAACACTTGAATGATGGTGAATATAAAGAATCCAACACTCGGAGTGCGTAAAACAATAGTATAATGAAATAAAAGGATGCAAAAGTCCACTGAATGTGAATGGGAACAAGGTAGTGACTGGTTTCAGAACAGTCTGCATAATTTTAATCGGAGCACTTATTTTCAGTGCTGAACTCCTGTTGTGCCTCATTTTGTAGTGTTTCACAGGTATATTCTTAGTGTGTATATCATTTAGTTAGGCAACATTTAACATGAAAACATTAGCACAAAATCTGTCCATATGCTACACAATCATTCAGAGATTTTAAGGCATCTATGTATTTTAGAATCTGTTAAAAACATTAGACCTAGGTTGACATACAGTATGTCATTAAGTAGTACTATTGAAAAAGATAAAAAATAGACAAATATTCTTGAATTTCTAAAGGAAACAAGGAATACTGGAAAAATATTTCTGTTTGACATACATACAGTATATATTAGTTTCAGAAAGCACAAGTATACAATTTTTTTAACAGGTCTAAAATGAAAACTAAAAAGTCACTTAAAAAAACAGCAGAAATTTCATGCTTTACTTTGAAAAATATAAAGTGACTTTAGAAAGAAAATTATTGTCTTATGTATCTAGCAATGCTTAGTTATGTCTCCATATATGAGGCATATATTTAAACATCTGTTATACATAAAAAAAAAAGAATAGCCAAGGCATTCTTGATGTGACCATATGGAAGGCAGAATAAATAAATTATATTTTCTTTGTTATTGTAACTTTTTTTCCTGTGAGAAATGCAACTATAAAGTGCATTAGTACTGTTGGTTCTTAGACACACTATGTTAGGAATAGAACAAGCTGATCAGAATCTGCGGCTGTAGCCAGTTGAAGAGGATGTGAAGGAGGAGGAGGTGAAGTTCATGCTGAAGCCAGAGCCAGCATCAAAGCTGCCTCTCCTGGAGCCTGTTCTGGATCCAGTCCTTGAACCAGTCCGGGAGCCATAGGCAGATCCAGGGCCACTGGCATTGTAGGGGCTGTAGAGACCTTTGCTGGACTGTGAGGAGGCCTCCAGAAGCCTTAAGCCAGATCCTTCTTCAACCATGCTTTTTTCCATGGCATCTCTGAAGGAGATTTTCAGTTTGGTTTTTGGACATGTTAGATATTTAGAATAAGCACTGACATCTCTCAGTTTCTGGGCAGTGCGGGCATCGATTGTGCCCTTCCTGATGGATTCATCTAGAGACACTCTGTTTTCAACATCAGGCTCAATAAGCCCACCAGTCAGATACTGGACCTCCAGAAAACGCTGCCCAGCCTCATAATATAACCAGCCTTTCTTTAGAGCCTGGGAGGCAGACATCTTTACTTTAGTTCTGGGGTCTTCAAATCCATTGAATGCTTTTTGAGCCAGGTTGAGGCGATCAACCATGACTTTATCTACAAGGCCTTTTTCTGTAGCATCAGTGATTGAGAATCTCTCCCCAGTTGTGGGATCAATTATTCCTCCTGTGCAGGCTTGAGCCTCCAACAATCTTTGGCCTGTGATGTTATCGACCAGGTTTCTGTGTATGGCCTCAGTGATCGACACCTTCTCCAGTGTGTCTATGTCTAAGATTCCAGCTATGGGGCCGGTCTCCTCTGTGGGGTCATTCCATATGACTGCAGGTGGTTTAATGGAGGGTATGGGGCTCATAGGAGAAGAGTAAGTGGAACCAGTGGTGGAACCAAAGGAGGATGAGCGAGAGCGGAAGCCTCCCATGTTTCCAGAGAGCATGTCAGCAAATTCTGTGATGGACAGGTTTCCAGCTCGGTATGTATCAAGAGCACTCTGGTCAATGAGGCCACGTGAAAGAGCATCGTCAACATCATACTGTCTCCCTGACCTCCTGTCAATAATAATGGATTTGACAGTACCATCAGAGGAGGTCATTGTGATCTCTTCCCACTCACACTCCTGCTCAGCAAGCTCCAGATAGGTCTGATGGTCAATGAGCCCCTTCCTGTAGGCCTCGTACACAGTCATTTCTTTGCCTGTCTCTGGGTCCACAATGACAACTCTGCGCTTCCGAACTGAGGATTTGGAGGAGGTCTTCCTTTCTCGCTTCTTTTCTTTCAGCAGCAGGAGCACCAGACCAGTGTCGGGATCAGTGATGCACCTCTCCATGAGCTGGAGGTAGGTTAGGTTTTCCTCAGTGTTGGGATCAAAAAAGCCCTTGGTGTCATCAGATGGATCTGTCAGGATCTCATTCATTTCCTCATCAAAGAAGCCACGTTTGTAGGCCACCTCAACTGGCAGACGGTGGCTTTCCTCTGGGTCAATGATTCCACCAGTGGCAATCTGGGCTTCCAGGAGACGGATACCATGATCTTTCAGGATTAGCCCCTTTTTCATGGCCTGGAACAGTGAGATAGTTTTGCCTGAATAAGGATCTCTGTATCCTGTCACTGCACGCTCAGCAGACAGGAGCTTATCCTTGAATTCGGGTCCTACAATTCCCATTCTCACAGCTTCATTGACAGTCAGTTTGAGGTTTTTGATTGGATCAATGACATACCCTGTGGATGCCTGAGCCTCAAGGAGTTCGAATGCAGTGCCTGGCCTAATCATGTTCTTCTTCATGGCTTGATAAATTGATAGACGTTCCTTTGTGGACTCTAAAAATACACCAGCAATACAGCTTGTGCCCTCAAGGTACCTTGATAGTCTACTGCTAACCTCCTCCACTGAAACAAGACCTTGATTCAGTTCAGTGACAGTCTCCTGGTCAATAATTTGTGAGCGGAGCAGCTCCTCCATTGTGATCTGTTTCCTCAGACCCTTGAACATCACCCTCTTGTCTCCCAAGGAGAGTAGGCGTAACCCACCATCTAACTTGCATCTCTTGAGCAGCTGTGCATATGACAGGTTCTCTTCAGTGACGGGGTCAACAAATCCTTTGACACTTTCAGTCAGCCTTTCATTTGTTTCCTTGTTGATATAACCTCTTTGCATAGCAACGTCTGCGGGCAGATGGAATTGGAATTCAGGATCAATAATACCACCAGTGGCAGTTTGTGCCTCTAACATTTTCAGAGCATAATCCTCTGGAACAAGGTCTTTTTTCATGGCCTGGAAAAGAGATATGATTTTTCCACTGTATGGATCTTTGTATCCTGTGACTGCTCTCTCAGCTGATAGAAGTTTGTCATGGATCTCAGGGCCGACAACACCCTTACGAACAGCTTCGTCAACTGTGAGTGTTTCGTTTTTAACTGGATCAACAATGAATCCTGTAGCAGCTTGTGCCTCTAGGAGGTTGAGGGCTACTTCTGGTTTAAGGAAACCTCTCTTCATAGCTTGGTATATGCTAATCTTTGAGCTTGAGTCAGTTGTGACCCCAGCCACACAGCCTGTGCCATAGAGATACTGTTTCACACTGGTCAGTTCCATTATGTCACGGATGTCCCTCTTGCCCTGTTTAAGGAGGTTGTATGTCTCCAAGTCAATGATGCGGGCATTGTAGAGCTCCTCAATAGTTATCCTTCTCCTTATAGTTTTATATGACAGCGGACTGTCATTTCTGATGATCTCTCTCTGCTCCATGATCTCAATAATTATGATGATCATACGCTCTTTTGTGATTTTACCAGAGCGATATTCATCCATGAGCTTCTGCCTCTCCTGCTCTGGCAGCAAGTTAGAGTTCATGACATCCCAGAGGTTCATTGGTTTATCTGCAAGGCCCTCGATTGGAATGTCAATTTGGGTGTTGGTCAGATCACTCTGTGTTTGCTCCTCTGTGTAGAGGTATGTCTTCTCCACAACAGTTGGAGACTGAGGCTTGGACAGTGGGAGGATGTGCAGGCCTGTCTCTGGATCTTTTTGGCACTTGTCTTTAAGCTGCTTGTAGGTAACATTCTCATCAGTTTCTGGATCTGAGAACGCCTTGTTATCATCAGATGGTTCAGATAGGGTCTTGGCAGTTTCTTTGCTGAAAATGTTCTTCTGATATGCAACATCAGTTGGGACACGGTGGCTGTTTACAGGATCGATGATTCCTCCACTAACCATTTGTGCTTCTAACAGTGGCATAGCATGCTCTTTCAAGATGAGATCTTTTTGCATTGCTTCAAAGAGGGAGATTTTGTTGCCAGTGAATGGATCTTTATAGCCAGTGACAGCTTTTTCTGCAGAGAGGAGTTTTTCATGTAGCTCTGGACCAACAAGGCCTGACTTGACTGCATCATCTACTGACACACACTGGTTCCTCACTGGATCTACAATGAACCCTGTGGCGGCCTGGGCCTCAAGAAGTGAAAGACTTGTGTTGTGTCTGAGGAGCTTTTTCTTCATAGCCTGATAAATGCTTATTTTCTCTTTTGTCGGTTCCAGGTAGATGCCAGCGATGCAATCAGAGCCCTGGAGGTATTTATTGACATTGGGATTCTCGCTGACTTGTTTAGGTGTTGTTTTTCCTTGTTGAAGGAGGTCAAAGGTTGGTTTGTCAATAATTTTGGAAGCATACAGAGAGCTTGCTGGCACAGGAGCTCTGAGTCCCTTGAAGCTGGACTGTTCTTGTGTCTTGGCCTCTTTTTCATCTACAATTGTTATTAGAATCTTGATTATCTTTTCAATTGTAACCTTTCCTGACCTAAACTGTCTGAGCAGGTCAAGCCTTTGCTCCTCAGTGAGATACTCAGAGTTGATGATTTCCCAGATGGTCATCTTCCTACCCTTGAATGGTCCAGAGTCAAGCTCCACAGTTGCCTGAGTCATAGCCTCTTTTGTCTGTACTTCATTGTACATTAACTCCTCCTTTGCATTGATTGCTTCTTCCGAAAGAGGCAGAAGCTGGAGACCAGTTACCTTGTCAGTCACACATCTCTTGAAGAGCTCTGAGTATGTGACATTTTCTTTTGTGTTGGGGTCAAGGAAGCATTTAGTTTCCTCAGTGGGGCTGCTGAGAATCTGTTTCATTTCATCATCAAAATAATTTCTCTTGCAGGCCACATCATGAGGAATGTGATGGCTCTTTACTGGATCAATAATGCCACCGGTGGTCAGCTGGGCATCAAGGAGTCGGATTCCTTGTTCTTTAGGTATGAGATCTTTTTTCATCGCCTGGAACAGAGATACAGTCTTTCCAGTGTAGGGATCTTTGTAACCTGTCACAGCTCGCTCTGCAGAAAGGAGTTTTTCATGCAGTTCAGGACCAACAACACCTGCTTTGACAGCTTCGTCTACAGTGTACTTCTGATTATGAATTGGGTCAACCACATAGCCTGTTCCTGCTTGGGCTTCGAGCATATTCAAGGCAGGCCCTGCTCTCATCATGTCTTTCTTCATTGCTTGGTAAAAGGACATTGTCTCCTTGGATGAGTCAATAACGACACCTGCAATGCAGTTTGTACCCTTCAGTGCTTTGTGGACCGACTCCATTTCAGACACCTCTTTGACAGTCTTATTGCCTTTGTGCAATTTGTTGTACAGGTCTTTATCAATGATTTTGGATTCCAGGAGCTCAGTGGCAGGGACAGGTGCCCTCAGGCCATCAAAGGTAATTTCATTCTTCTTCTCCTTCTCTTCTGCCACAGTAATCACAATCTTAATGATTTTTTCAATTGTGATTTTGCCTGTCTTGTACTGACGGAGAAGGTCCTTCTTCTGGTCCTCAGTGAAGTACTCAGAATTGATTATTTCCCAAATGGTGACAGTCTTTCCCTTGAATCTTCCAAATGGCACAGACACAGTCGTCTTGCTGAACACATCCTTGGTCTCCTCCTCTGTGTACATGCTTGAGCACTGAGCAGCTTTGTCTGTGATTGGCAGGAGTAACAGACTGGTGTCAGGGTCAGTGGTGCATCTCTCCATTAGCTCGGAATACGTCAAAGACTCCTGAGTGCTGGGGTCAAAGTATCCCTTTGTGTCATCTGAAGGGTTCTCCATAATCTTGTTCATTTCAACGTCATATTGTCCCTGTTTATAGGCTATTTCATTGGGCACACGGTGACTATTGATAGGGTCAATGATGCCACCAGTTGCACGCTGAGCCTCAAGGATTCTGATGGCATGATCATGTTCAATCAGGCCCTTCTTCATTGCTTCAAAAACAGAGATCTTTCCACCAGTGTATGGATCTTTGTAGCCAATAACTGCTCTCTCAGCTGAAAGCATTTTGTTGTGCAGTTCAGGTCCAATTAAGCCTTCCTTGACAGCCTCATTAACAGGAAGCTTCTGGTTTTTAATTGGATCTAAAATGTAACCTGTGGCTGCCTGGGCTTCAAGGAGGATCATGGCTGTGCCTGGAGTGATCTTCTTCTCTTTCAATGCTTGATATATTGACATTTTTTGATTAGATGGTGTCAAAACTCCAGCAATGCAGTTCTTTCCTTTGAGAATTCTTCTTAGATTTTCAGTCTCACCAAGCTCTTGCACAGTGGTTTTGCCACTTTTCAGCTTGTCGAACTCCTTCTTGGGCAAAAGACCGAGGTCATGAAGTCTGCTTGCAGGTACCTTATCGCGGATGCCATCAAAAGCCAAGGGGTCTGGTCTCTTCTCTACACTGTCTACAATATCACTGGCATTTTGGCCATTGTAAAATTGCCTCGTTGTCTCAACCATTGTTACATGAACGCGCTCTTTGTCTGGGACTTTATCAGTCTGAATGTTGATTTCTCTTGTGTGTTGGTCTTTTTGTGCTTCTTCAAGCTGTTGCAGCTTCTCACGCAGTTTTTGGTTCTCTTCTGCAAGAATCTTTTCTTGCTCTAGTCTCTTCATCTCCAGTTCTTTCATTTCTTTTTGCTTGTTATGCATCTCTTTCTCAGCCTCTTTTTGTTTGTTGAGGGCGGCATCCATGGTAGCCTGGAGTTTCTTCTTCTCATCCTCCATCTGCTGTCTCTGGCGTTCCTGTTCATCTTTGAGAGCTTTGGCTTTTTTGACTTCCTCTTCAAACTGGCTTTCCAACCTCTTTTTCTCATCTTCAATTAGCTTCTCCTTCTTCAACAGCATCTCCTTTTCTGTCTGGAATGTCTGCTGGAGCATTGTCTTCTCATGTTCAATTTGTTTCTGCTGTGCATCAGCCATCTGTAGAAAAAAATAGAAAACATAATTTACTATATAGATGGGGCACATATTCTTTACAAATTTTGTCTTGATAACAATGTTATGTTTAATATATAAATTGTTTATTTTATTTGTAATGGATAGAATTTGTACAATGCACTCTGCTTATGCATACTGTACGGAGATAAAAACAATCCCCTGGTGAAGTTAAATGTGTGCTTTTCTGCAGTTTTTTTTTTAGAACATGAAAGTTCAATATTTTTCAAATGAATGTACACTTTCTCCAGCATCCTTGTTTCAAGATTCAAGGGTAAAAAATAATTTGTGTTGGTGTAATTCTTTAGTATTTCTGCCCACATAGTCCAAAACAGCCATGAGCATGATGTTCCTCAACTAACACAAATTGGAAAAACTTTATTGACTATAACTACATGAGTTTCATCCCATTTTAACATACATTTGAAATGCAATGCATACTGTATGTAATGATACACTCAATTTAACTTGTTCAATCCAAAAAAAAAAAAAAAACTGATTACAAAATAAAAATTCAATTGAGCATACTCCAGGTAATATACTACTAATCCTTGGACTGAACTATGTAACCTCTTACAATGTATCTGCAAACCAAAGTTTGAGTTGTGGGTAAGTGAGTCCAAAATCATAAACTCTTATTTGTAAGTACTTCTTGGAAGTGAACTAGTAGTATACTATGCATACTATGTGTCATGACAATCCGGACTACAATTAATTAGATTCTACAATGTTCATACATTTAAATAAAAATAAAAGGTTTTATAACGTGACAATGTAATAATAGAGTATTCTGCAAGATTGTGCAATAATAAATTAATCATACTGTACTGCTCACTATATTAAATGCTGTTTTCCATAATGGTACTTTGCTGGCTCTCACTTCTTCAGGATAGCACAGCTTTTGTGTCATTTCATCTATTGCTACTTTGTTGCGTAAGAATTTAGTGCTCATTACTGGATATCTAACCGTATTTCCCATGTTAGTTAAAGTTTAAGATGTTTCAACAACTAGGCCTACACCTGATATTTTCTTTTTAGAAATGGCAAGGGGGTGTGTTTAGGAAGACACACTGTTCAATGCTTAGTTAAGAGAGATAATACCCTCAGATCTGTATGATAAACAGTTTGCATGGACTCTTGGAAGCTACCCTTTCAAATAGTGAAACATTAAAGAAATACTCCATTGTATTCTAATAGTAAGTATAATGTTCATACCAACAATCCTCCCAATTTAGTTCATAGTATATACTATAGCAAACCTAGGGATGGAGGTTGTGAATGAAGGCAATTCATGTTTGTCAACAAGGAAGTTTGAATGTATTTTGTGTCAATTGATGCATACCTGTGCATATCATGGTCATGTCAGATTGAGGATGGATGGGCTTAATAGGTATAATGACATCTCTGGCAATGTTTTAGCATGTTAACACTGGTGGCAGGGTTGTACTAGTCTGACACAGACACATATCTGATGGGGTGCAGGCAAGTTTCTGCATCTCTTAAGATGGCATTCACAAAAAATACTGAGCATTGCAACAAATGGGAGCTTGACTATAGGTGGCAAATATATTTTTTTGGTCACTAATTGGTTTAAATGTTATGTTTATCCTGCAAATACAGTTCACATTCAAGATTTGGTTACCCTCCATGATAAATGACGTGGAATATTCCTTTAAAAGTCTCTGAGCATTGGCAGACATTTTCCTATCAATTTAGGGATTCTGCTAAATCTGCGGGTGTGTGTGCTGTCCATCTGTCCACTAGTCCATCTCTCTAACTAGTGAGTCACACTTTAACTTTTAACTTTTTTAAATTGTTAACTTTTTGACTGAATTGGCAATGGAATCCAATATTTTCATCATTTCAATCTGACTTCAAATGATAGTTTCCATGTATTTGGAAGCTAAGTGAAGCTGAAAGAAATGTCAAGCATGTTGTAAAAATGAAGCAACATTCCAGGATATGAGGGGACATTCAGGATGTGATCTGCATGAGCACAGTGCACTGTAAAAAATAGAATCAAAATCATATTTAAAATTAAATATATGGTTTCATGATTAGTATGATCAAGAAAGGAATAGAGGAAATTTAAGAAAGAAGTGTGTTAGTTTTCAGATAGAGTTAACAATGACATAAGCTGCTCTGCTATGCCATTTTTGACACAATACCTCTTTTGACTTATTTTGAAGGTCTTCAGCCTCCATTTTCAGTCTAGCCTTCTCCTTCTCTAGGTCTGCGATAGCTTTGCGTAAATCGTCAGCCTCTTTGCTGGAATTTAGTCTTGCAACTTCCAGTTTTTCCACTACAGTCATTTTTTCTTTGGTGGCTACTTCAGTCTCATGAAGACGTGATGCAATCACATCGGCTTGTTTCTTGAATTTTTTAGCCTCCTCTTCAGCTTTGGCCTGGGCTTCACTGAGCTGAGAAACCTGAAGTTTCAATTTCTCAGCCTCAGCTATGATCTCCAATTGCCTTTTCCTCTCTGCTTCAAGGGACTTCTGGTATTCTTCTGTTTCCTCCTCCAGACGTTGTTGCATCAGTTGTTTGTCCTCCAGCAGCTTTTGTGCCTGTTCCTGAGCCAAGTCCTTCTGCCTCTGGAGCATCTCTGCCTCAGCTCTAAGTCTAGATGCCTCTTGTATGGCCTGCATTTTCTCTTTGAGCATTTTATCTGCAAGAGCTCGTTGTTGATTGAGGTCATCTTCTGCAATCTGTCTCAAGCGTGCAGCCTCTTGGGCTTCTACACTAAGTCTGGCAGCATCCTCTGCAAGCTTTTTCATATTGTCAGCCTCCTTGGCAAGGAATTTTTGTGTGTTATCTTTGTCTTTCTTGATGAGGCGCTGATTTTCCTCCTCAATTTTGAGTTTCAGCTTGAGTAGTTCCTCCATCTGAACCTTGACTTTGAGCAACTCCTCCTCCACCTGGGCCCTTTGTCTGACAGCATCATCAACCTCATCCTTCAAGCGGTGCAACTCTTCATCAAGTACAGATTTCTGCTTATCAGTTTCATCAAGCTTAAGTTTAACTTTTGTGAGCTCTTGCTCCACTTGGAACTTCTGCTTTAATGTTTGCTCCGCCAGTTTTTTGTGTTTAACCATTTCAGCATCAGCTTGTTGCTTTTGCTTGAGTGCTGCAGCCTCTGCTTGTGCTCGCTTAGCAGCTTCGAATTCAGCCTCCTTCCTCAGCCTCTCTGCGTCCTCCTGAGCTTTGGCTTGGTTTGCAGCTTCTTGCTCAGCAGCTGACTTTTGTCGTTCAGCTTCCTCTGCTTGTTGACGAAGGAGAGCTGCTTCCCTTTCTGCCTTCTCCTTAGCAGCCTCTGCCTCTTTAGCAAGCTTCTTGGCTTTTTCGTACTCTCCCTTAAGCTTCTCCTGCATGATGGTGTCTTCCTTCTGTTGAGCAAGAACACTTTGGACTTGCTCTTCAGCTGCACTGCATTTCTGTGCAGCTTGTTGGGCTGCAATAATCTGTTTTTCTGCTTCTTTGTCAGCCTCATCTTTCTGCCTTCTGGCTTCCTCTGCTTTCTTTTTCAGACGATCAAGCTCCTCTTGGGCCACCTTGCGTTGTCTGGCTGCCTCTTCCTCTGCAGCAGCGATCTTCTTAACCTTTTCCTCTGCCTCTCTCCTCCTGTTCTCCTCCTCAAGGGCGAGCTTCCTTAGTTTCTCCGCCTCCTCCTCGGCTCTGAGTTTACTTTGTTGAGTTTCCTCGGCAATGTTTTTCAGTTTGTTCAGTTCTAGCTCCAGATCGAGTTTTCCAGATGAGGCCTTCTCAAAGTTGAGCTTCAGAATTCGAATTTCTTCTTCAACAACTCGCCTCTGTTTCAGTGTGTCATCCACTATTGCCTTCTGTCTTTCCATTTCAGCCTCAGATGATTTTTTGAGTAGGACTATCTTTTCCTCAATCTCTTGCTTGTGCTGGTTGGCCTGGTCTTCAAGAGCTTTCCTCTGGTAAGACTCATCCTCAGCTTGTCGCCTGAGTCTTTCATTTTCTGCCTCCTTCTCTTTCAGGGCAATTTCAGCCTCTGTTTTTAAACGCGTTGCTTCACTGATTGCTGCCAGCTTCTCTTTGAGAATCCTTTCAGCCTCTGCTCTCTGACGAGCTGCCTCTTCCTCAGCAACTTGCCTCTGATGTTTGGCCTCCTCTGCAATGGCTCTAAGTTTGCTTGCTTCCTCAGCTAGGTCCCTCATCTTGCCAGCTTCAGCTTCAAGAAGTTGTTTACTCTTCTCTGTGTTGGACATGGTCTCCTTTTCTGCCTTGGACTTGAGCTGAATGAGTACATCCATTTCACTCCTCACTTTGGCCAGTTCATCCTCCAGCTGCTTCCTTTGTTGTTGAGCAGCAACAACTTCATTCTTCAGGCGGTAAAGTTCATCTTCAAGAAGGGATCTCTGCTGTTCTGCATTGTCAAAGTCTGCTCTAAGTCGAATCAGCTCCTGTTCTGCAACAAGTTTCTGCTGAGCTGTGCTCTCAGCTACCTTCCTCTGCCTCTCAAGTTCTTTCTCAGCCATATCTTTCTGCTTCAGGGCAGAGTCTTCTGCTTTGGCTCTCTTTTTGGCCTCACGTTCAGCCTCCTCCTTTTGTTTCTCAGCGTCTTCTTGAGCAAGGCTTTTTTTGTGAGCTTCTTCCTCAGCCTGGAGTCTTAGACGGAGGGCCTCATTAGCTTTTTGCCTCCATTTCTCAAGCTCCTTTTCTGCGTCTTCTCTGGCATTTTCAGCATCCTCCTGTTGTTTCTTGAGATATGCTGCTTCTTGTTGCAGTTGAAGGACAGCACCATGTTCTTGTTTCAGTGATTCTTCCAACTTTGAGGTCTTTTCGACAAAAGACATGTGTTTGCTCTGGAGCTCAGCCGCGGCACTCTTCTGGGCTGCTGATTGAGCAACCTTGATTTGTCTCTCCTTTTCTGCCTCTGCTTGCTTCACTCGCCTTTCAGCCTCCTCAGCCTGCATCTTGAGGTTTTCAAGGTCTTCCAGAGCTTTTTGCTTTTGCTTGGCAGCTTCCTTCTCTGCCTCGGCTTTACGTTTGAGCTCCTCCTCTGCTGCACGCTTTTTCTGGGTCTCTTCATTGACTTGTTTGCGGAGCTTCTCAGCTTCTTCCTGGGCAGCCTTTCTGAGTTTCTCAGCATCAGCTGCTCTGTCACGAAGTTGCTTGAGCTCAGATTCTGCAGTAGACTTTTGATTTACTGTTGTCTCAAGTTGGAGCCTGATGAGGCGGATTTCCTCCTCAATCTTGGCCCGGCTTTGAAGAGCCTCATCCACCTGTTGACTTTTGTCATTGATCTGTTGCTCTGAGAGTTTTTTCAGCTCATGTAGTTCCTGCTGGACGTTGTGCTTTTGCTTTTCTGCATCTACAGCAACAATTTCTCTCCTGCTTACTTCTTCCTGCATTCTGAGCTTCAGCTCTTGAGCCTCTTTCTCAGCTTTGGCAATGGCCTTTGCATGAGCTTCAGCTAACTGCTTCTGTTTGTCTAACTCAGCCTGCATCTTGGCCATTTTTTTCTGCTCCTCCGCTTTGAGTTTCTCTGCAGCTTTCTGCATTAGTGGAAGCAAATGGTAAAGAAAGGATTATAATCAAGCATGACATGTTAAAAGGTAACACTTTACATTAACCAGCTCAAAACAGTGTGGTTTAAAATTGTAATTACTGTAGTAATCACAATCTAATCACACTGGAATAAGAGCAACTTAATGTACTGTATTACCCAGGTAATGTTAATGTTAAAGTTAGCTCACAGGTCAAGTCAAAGATCAATCATTAGATGCACATTCATCAAAGTGATGTTAAATTCACGATGCAATTAAAACAATTCACGTCAAGACAATTCAGAGAAAAATGGATGATGGAGATGTATTAATTAATGTATGGAAACAAAATATCACTTCACAACACAGCAAGAAAATCATATGGCATGCAACTGTAGCTGTAGCACTAACTTTCAAAGCATTATAACTGATTGCAAAATATTGTAGTCCAATAGACTAGGACTAATTTAGCTTCATTTATTATAAAATTGTTGAACATACTTTGTTTCAATATATTATTTCAATGTTCATGGCATAAGTGGCAAAATATTCTTATTTTCAAATATGTAATAGTGTCTCACAGACAGTTTTTAAAGTGGGTTTCTGTTGAATTCACATGAAAAAGTTTTCTGTGTTCATTTTTGAGTGTATTGTCTTTGCACACATGTCAATTCAAGACTAAATGCTTCATGTCAGAGTATCACTAATACCATTCACTTAGACTGATTTTAATCTCATCCCACGCACTGGGGGTTCTTTAAATCACTATTTGCGACAGAATGGAATGAAAAAGTCAAGGGTAACTGGTTCAGGTGAAGTTAGGAAACTTGTTTATGACTGCAGGAAGTATAAGAAGCACTGTTAAATAGGTTAAAAAGAATACTGAGTACATGGTCTAAGTAAGGCTGCAAAGTTGGAATTTTGTTGGAAAGTTGTAATTCAATAAAAGGCTGCAGTGAAAGCAAGAACAAAAAAATGCAATTAAAAGCCAAAATGCAGAGACAGACACAGATGTTAGGATGATGGGGAATAGAAGTTATACTGTACAGTAGGTACTTGAAACACTGTGAATAATTTACCTCTTTAATGCTCAAACAAGTTAAGCATTCATCATGGTAAAGCACTGGCAAGCAGTTAAAAGAAGCAAAGAAACAAACAAAACATTAGGGTTAGAAAATAATGAAAAACTTTAAACTCGTAATCTGGAAAAAAGGAGAGCTGAAGACCCTGATAACCAGGCTGAACCACAGAGTGTTTAGTCTTAACCTCAGGGGGAAAAAAGTGGCCAGAGGGATAAGAAAGGAAAGGGAAATCATAGTGAAAGAAAGAACCCCTCACTCTAAATCTACAATGGCACAATCCACACAATGAATGCAGATGGAATAGCTAATGAAAACACACAGTATACTGTGTTTATTCAGTCTAGATTTCAACTGACATTACAAATTACGATCTCAATGTGACTTCAAATAAATAATCAATTTAAATACTGTATTAACTTGAATGTAAACACACTCAAACCTTATCCATCTTATTTGCTTGCATTTATTATTTTGGCTATTATTTCTTTGACTAATCCATTGTCACTACTAACAGCATATAATATGCTGTAACAAATCTTCTCCAGCTATTATTGTAGATCAGCTACAGCATGCCAATGTTTCATGCGTAACCAGTGCAAAGGAACTATTTGTCACCCGTACATTAATGTAATGCATGTGTGTGTGTATGTGTGTCGGTGTGACACACAGAAAAAAGTCGGTGCATTCATGCATTCTGGTGATCGGCGGGTCATCTCGTTTGTTGGTTGGTTAATTACTTGGTTTGTTAGGTTAATGTTAGAATTTAGTTTGTTTAGGATCCTCAGCCAGTTGTCACGCACCTCCTCGTCCTCCAAGCGGCGCTGTGAGTCAGTGATGAACTTGATGTACTGACTAGTCAGAGTCATCAGCTCACTGTACCGGGTCCTCAGTGTTACATACTGACACAAGGAGAAACAAACAACACTTAGAAATGTGAATTTTCAGCTTCATGTGTACCTCTCTCACCGTGCAATAAGTCAATGGTTAAGCCAACTATTTTCGAGAAACTGTATCCTACATGGCTTCTAAGAAACGAACCTCCTGAATGATGTTGTCAGAAGCCGAATCCAGTTTGGTTTTCTTCAAGGGAGAAGCAAGAGGCTCCACCTGAGCTTTGTAGGCAACCAACTGGAGTTCATAGTCCTATTTGGAAAAAGAAAAATATCCTCCATACATCAGTTGTGCCAAATATTTTCACTAAATACTCGACATTACAATATTAACAATAATTTAATAAAATCTGGTGGTGTGTAATGCTCACCTTGATAGTATCAATGTATGCTTTCGCATATTTTTGACACTCGTCAACTTTGTCTTTGTTCTTTTCAATCTCCTCCAGCAGTTTCTGTTTTGAAACAGGGAAAAACAGCTGTTCCCACTAGTTTCACACAAAGATCATTAAAAGAATGCTGGCAATATCAAGCAGCATACAACATACCTTTTCCTGGGCCAGTTGTTCTTTCAGAGTTTTGCTGTCAGTGATGGGTACCCCCTGGATCTTCTCCTGCCTTTGCTTGGCATCGGCAATCCAGCGGATAAGCCAGTCATAACTCTCACGATAGTAGCCTTGCTGGCGGCCAAGCTGCTCCAGCTCTCTCAGGCGAAGGTCGATCTGTGTGAACACGGCCTTCCAGCGGTCCTGCAGACTGGACAGGAGCTGACGGTAGTGGTCCAGCTCGGCATCACGCTCGTTGTGCACACGTGACATCTTGTCGCTCACTGCAGTGGCCTTCTTCAGCTCTTCTTCCAGAGAGTCAAACACTGGCTGTTCACCCTCAGCCTCAGCTCGCATTTTCTGCAGATTTCATCCAAAAAGAAAGGCCAGTCAGCAATGAGCAAACAAGGTCAAAATCATCATTTAGGACAAAGTTCAACATCTTAATGGGAGCAGTTCCCAGTTGATTGAGAGGATGATTTGTGTATGAAAATATACAATCATTTGACAAGGTTCTCAAACAGATGGTTTCTGCTGCAGGCACCTAGTAAAACAGCCCAATGATGTTTACCTTAAGCTTTGTTCTGTAAGTCTCTACTTCCTTTACATCCTTTGGCACAGTGTGAACCTCGCGCAGACAGTCCTCATACTGCTTGAGAACTCCCTCAGCACCTTGTGTGTTACGGATGACCATTTCCACAGTCTTCAGCCTGGAGCAAAAAACAATAAGTGAATAAAGTAACAAGGACATAGGGACATTAGTAAACTCTCAAGAATTAGTGGGGACAAGTGGGGACTCACTTGTCGAGATAAACGGAGGAAAGCATGTAGGCATGATCCATCTTCTGCACAGTGAGGTCAAGCTCTGAGCGAAGGACAGGAGCTGAGGCAGACTGCTGAGGGGAGGCCAAGACCTCTTGCGTCTTTACAGACACCTTATTAAGGTCCTTCTTCAGACCCTCAAGCTCCACCTGGACTTTCTGTACAACAGAAGAATACAGCAACATGTAACGAGTGAAAACGTGCCAAAAAAAAAAAAGGCAGATTCCAAAATTGTGCTAAAAGACATCTTTAAAATTTAACCTGTGCTTCTCTGTGCAAAGATTGTCCAGAGGCACTGCAAACATTCTGAGATCAGAGAGGAGCTGAACAGCTGTAGTAGGAGGGTAGCCAGCAGGCCTACAATCTCTGCAGCCCCCTCAGAACTGGATGTAAACTAAAAATCTCAACGCAATTCTCTGCTGTATTTTCACACTTCAAAGCCACAGCGATTGTGACCCTCACTCCATTTTTACACTACACCCAGTGGTTTAGAAGAGTGAGAAGAGAGAGCATGAAATTTCATTCCCTATTCTTCTTTCCACCAATTTACCAGTCCACCAATCATGTCCTTACTCCACCATACTGCATGGATTCTGGTTAATGTGGTTAAAAAGCATGAAGCATTTTGACTCAATTACAGAATTATCTAATTATCTAATTTTAGATTGACCAACTTTTGCCTCTAAGCTGCTAAGAACCATCTTATGAATGCTTTCCCTTCTAAACATGTTGGATCTTTAAGCTTATATGAAAGCTAATCCAATGAGGGTCATTACATGCAAATGTTACAGACACAGAGACAATGACCATACTGCATAGTGATATGCAGAGCAGTCTGTAGCTCTCTAAATTAAGACACATTTCCTCTTGCAAAGGATATTTAGTATTCATTTCCATTCCATCCTCACAAGCTGATAGGAATACATGAAAAGCTAATTTAAATTAACCTTTGAGATAATCCTCCAGGCAATTCAGCTGATTCAAGCCGAGTGGCACACAACATAGAGGCTGGCATTAGCAGTCTCCCAAATTAATATGGTAATGTCGTATAATTAATATGGTAATGATTATTTGACCACAGTGATATTTGAACACATGACACAATCATTTGAGTGCAGTACCTTCTGCTCCGTTGTCTTCTGAACACATTCTTTCAGAGGTTCCTTCTCCATAGGTCTGCGGATGCGAGCCACAGTCCCAACTTCACAGTCCTCTATACGCAGGCGCAGGTCCTTGAGCTCAGAGATGTAGTTCTTACACAGAGACTCGTCCTGTTGACCTGTGTGGCACCATTTGCATTAGTTTAGTACAGCAGTATCAAAGAAGTCATTTATTTACCAAAAGTTGGGGTTGGGGGAAAAACAGATTTTTTGACATATAAGAATGCAGAAATACTGAATAGATTATGCCATGACTGTGATGTCACTTTGTCAAATCACTTTTTTTTGCAACATCTACCACATATGTGCAGTGCACTTAAGCACAATCATACATGCAGCTCTCCATGTGTTGTGTTACATATACACTACAGTCACAGCGTATAGTATAAAGTATAGCAAATATTTTCTAGCAGTAGTAATCACACTATTAGGTGATCTGGCTACATGGCCAAAAAAAAAAGCTCAACATTCTGTAGATTAACCTACAAAACATGGATTCTACTTTGTACAGCGCTGCAAAAAAAAAGAAAACAAAACAACATGCAGTCATTCAGAACTCTACTCTGACGGTACTGGTTATTTCTCAACACCTCATCCAAGCATCTAAGCATGTACACACACTAGCTTGGTGAGCTGCCGCTTTGACTGGCTCGCAATGACTCACCTCTGAGTCTAAACATTGGTCCTGCTGAGAAGGGAATGACAATTATACACTGTAAATGTTGCTCCACACTTACAGCATATTCCCTTGGCACATCCATGAATAATGAAAAGCTTATTTGTCATTTATAGATTAAAATGTTACCTTTTTCCATGGAGCGGAGAAGGCTGTCGAAATGCTGGGTTGACTTGGTGTAGTCCTCCTCGATCTGCATGCGGTCATCAGGGCCAAAGAGCTGCGAGTCCTGGCTGTCCCGCATGTAGTCCTGGTAGTGGATCTCCAGGTTCCTCATTAGCAGCCTGTATTCCTCTGGTTTCATGCTTTTTAACTGCATAGGATTGACAAGCATGGGAGTGTCAGGTTTATTTCATAGACATGAAATATACAGAATCATTAAAGCACAAACAAAGCCTCAACAGCCTAAACATCAAAGACTAATGCACTTTAGCTATTTCTCATTTGCTAAGTACAGTTGGCTGAGGTAAAGACTGTATATTGTTTAATACTAATACATGTTGTTTGTGATGAAAATTCTATCCTTAATATAACACCATACTTTTAACACAAAAATGTCCATGCTCACCATGGTGATGTTCCAGGAGCGAATCTGTGTGAAGTCTCTCATCAGGTACTGCCATGACAGCAAGCTCTTCATGTCTATATGGAGCCGCTGCCACATAGACACCATCTCCTGATGACCGGCATCCAGACTGGAGTAGGACAGGAATGAGCATAGTGCAATTATTAAGAAAGGACAGTACTACAGAGATTATACCTTGACAGTTACAGGGTATTTAACCCATTATGTATTTGGTGTAATGTGTCAGAGACTGGATTGGTTTACAGAAACAGTGCATCGTTACTCGTTAAAAGTTATGTGTAGCATTACATACCAACTCCCGACCCAGAGTGAGGCTGAGTAGCTACGTTACGAAGTTAGTTTTGTTTCAGTGGGTTCTCACCTGGACACACCATCCATGGCCTCCTTGTTGACTGGAGGTACGATGAAGCAGACGGAGGGCACCACGGCCTCATGTCCAGAGCGGTTCAGGACCTTCCACTTGAAGGGCTGAGAGTTGTTGAGGAGTGCACACTCATCTCCTTTATGGACAGTAATCTGAAACACAATCCATGATTGATGAATACACACATTAAAGAGGGCATGCTGAGGTCCTGCAACCACTCCGAGCTACGAATGATTGCACATCACTATGAGCTGGTAAGCAGGCAGTCCTCACCTCCTGTTGCTTGAAGTCACACACAGCCTGGATAGGCAGTTTGCCTTTGATGGAGGTGGTGGGGTTGCGCGGTTTCAGCTGAATGATGGACTTCGCTCTCTTGTTCAGGCCAGTGGCAAGGGTCTTGAATTCATTCAGCTGTTCTCTCTCCTCCTGGTGGTTAAAAAATAAACATACACATAAGATAAGAATAAAATGCATCCTGTGTGATGTACACATTAAAATGTGAGCAGTGGGGCAGGTTTGTTTTTGAATCAAAAATTGTCATCATCTTGACATATTTTCTAAATCCTTCTACTTTTTCTTAAGACGCTCATCTGGCAAGGCCATGCACATATAGACACAGTATATAAATAGAAGCAGTCATCACTCACCACAGCATCCTGCAGCAGGTCCTCCAGCCGCGTGGCTGTGGTGGAGCGATCACAGCTGTATTTCTTTTTCATGTTCTCTTGTATTTTCTTCATCTTGTCCTGAGCGTCTTTCACATCAGCAAAGAACTGCAAGCAAGAGGACATCACGGGGGAGACAAAATGTGACTCTTTGCTCTCTGAATATTAATGGAGTCTCATGGTAGATTACTGGAATTGGAAAGTCACTGTTCCATACCTGGTAGTAGGCTGTGTTTTCTTTGAGGTGAGCCTCAATACAGCAGCACAGCTGGAGGATCCAGCTCCACTGAGTCTGCAGGGCAGCTGTGTAGGCCTGCAAGAGACCGAGAAGACATGATGATAATGGATTAGTTGAGGGCTCAGAGTCTAGCTTCTATACTACATGTGGATTTGGACTGTTCACTTGGGTTTATTAGAATAAGTACCTCAACTGTCTTCTTGCCAGGATGTCCATCTCTTACAAATTTGTCTCCCATGGCCTGGATATCATTGACCTTCTTCTCCCTCAGCTCCAGCTCTCGCATGAGACCCTAAACAACACAAATAAAACAGTTAATGACAATCTTGGGGAAAAAAAGTCAATTCATTGAATGAATCAATCAAATGTTTTGACATGCTGTGAGTTGTTGCTCTACTTCTAAACGCACAGAGTAGTTGTCTTTCTTAGCTGTCATGTTGGTGTTCCTGTCACTCCAGTCAAAGTTGACCTCCTCTTCTTCTTTGTCATTTAACCACATGAGTTCCTTAGTGGCAGCGCTGACGAAGGCGTGAAGTGACTCCAAGTTCTTTAGGCGGGACTTGGAAGAGTTCTGAAAGACCAACAGTTGATTCAAAATCAGCACTCAAATACCTACAATTTAAAGCCTTTAGAAGATCTGAAATCAAACAAAAATCTAAATATTAGCCACAGAAAAATGTTTAAATAGGAAAAAAGATTACCAGTAGTTTGCCATACTGAAGGTCCAGTTTACCCAGGTATTCTCTGTATGTGCCTTTGCTGACAGGAGAGAGCTGGGTCTGAAGAGCACAACAGATGCAACAGAGGTTACTTTTCAAATCAACCGTACAGCATCAGACAGTATGAAGTCATTCCCAGTGGCTCTGATAAGGGTACTACCTCGTCAGACCTGGCCCGTTCAATCTTGGACCGGAAGTCCTCCACAGTCTGGTGCAGGCCTCTGTGGCTGCCCAGCTGGGATTCCACAGAGGGAAGATCAGAGCCCCACTGGGCTTCATCAATGCGGCGCTGGTTCTCCTCCACCCAGGCCAGAAGGTCTTGAACATAGCGAAGGGTCACATCATCCAACTCAGGTCGCACCCTCGCGGTGGACTGCTGGGGAACCTGCACGGTGGTCACAGCGGACTTCAGACGAAGGTTGTAATCGCTGCGCAAGTTTACCAGACGTTCATGGAGCCGGTAAACCCTGTGGAGATGAGACACACAGTCAGCTATTGGTTGGAAGTCTCCTTTATATTGTGTTGTGTATTATTACAAGTGAACTTGAACAAGCACCTACCTGCGATACATCTGCTCAGCCTGAGGGTGGCGCCCATCCTTCAGTATCTGCACATCATTGAAGAGCAGGCGAATCATGTTGTCGGCCTTGTCCAGCTCCCTCTCCACTTCTGCTGTGTGCTGAGCTGGTTTCCCTGCATTCAGCAGACGGATGTCCTGAAGGGAAGAAAGCCCATAGAAATATTAATTTTCATCTTTCAAATGCCACCCAAATCAGAGAGGAAAACAAAGGCTTGTAACAGTTATTGACACATAAACATCAGCCCTTTCTCAGCCTGAAGGACACTAGAGATCCCTGTGATTTTAGCACTACATACTGTACATGGCATGTGAACCTTCACAGAGTTTAATGAAATAGGCTGTACTTTGGACTTAATAAGACCATATGCCTCATTACCCCAGCAACCATCTCCCTCAGACAGCTGCAACTGTACAGCTGAATTCATTTCAAAGATGAATTTAGCATTTAAAAAGTCACAATTAAATTAACAAGCCACATGGTCAAAGAAGTTTGATCATCTTCTTGGTCCTTGGGACTCTTTCTTCTTTGGGAACTCATATCAAAATATAGTATTTCTCATGTTGGACCTGAATAGGACTCACCGTCTGCAGCAGTGTCTCCAGGTGGCTTAGTTGGTCATCACACAACCCCGACTCCATCTGGACTTTACTGACAATCCTCTGGAGCCTCTCGAGTCTGGATCAGATAATAAAGAATCAATAAAACCCTGTGATCTTCCCCATCTCACAACTCCCTCAGCATCAACTCCCTCTTTGGCATTTCCTGGACTAAAAACGTGCGACAATCACATTAGACCACCAGAGGCTTAAGCGCCCACCTGCGCTGTAGCAAGAACTCCAGTTTATGAGGGTCACTCACAAATGCCATTCCTCAACTCTTTTTATAAAGTTTACAGGTCCAGCTATGATAGAAACGGTTCCTCTCTGAGGAGAACTCTGGACTCTGTCACGTAGCAGCACAGAGTGAGACACAAACATCTTCGTTTTCTGACAAAGGCACCCAGTCTCCTCACTCAGTCATTCCACGTCGCAGAATCATACACAAGGCTATCAGACTGCAAGATGACCGCACAAGCTCATGGCATGAAACCATCCCATTTTCCAGGCATGATGCAACATTAATCTAACTACAGGACATCTCTTCCTATTTCATCAACCTTAACTGTATCTTTTTACGTGTCCAATTATGAGGAACACACCTCTCTCATTTTGACACAAAACAATTTCACCAGAATGTTTGGTTATTTTCTATCGAAGCAGTAACAATTCTGCAATAAGTCTGCAACTCAAAATGATGGTAAAATAAGAAGCCGCTTCATAAATAAGCAACTGTGGTCAAGGGTAAAGAAACTGGCAATGAAATATTGTTGCCCTAGCTTCATGAGCATAGCTTTGGTCATGTCAAAAGGTTAGTAGGATAGGAATTCAATAACATTGAGGCCAAATTCAGTTTACTATCTTATTATCGTATTAATACTCCCAAAGTAAATACTGTTATGACAGGGATTTTCTTATTCCTATCCTATTTAAACAAGCTAGGTCAAGATTATCTTGTCCTCTCTGAACTGGTAAAGATGTGCTCTGTACATATAAAATTTATCCTTATTACGTATTATTGTCGAAGCAGGGTGTGGTGTCATCTCTATGTATACATCCTGTATGTATTCTGTATAGTAGGCATGATTATGAATTATCTGCTAATGTATGATCTGGATGTGGTGCCTGACTTATTTATTTTTATACTGTTTTGACTTGTTTCCACTACACTCCTTGGTTAGGAAAAACTAGGAAATTTGATCCATAAATGTATATATGATTGCATATCCGCCACTGTCCTAACCTCTCAAACTCTATCCTGAGCAGCCGTTCTCTTTCAAGGATGGCCACATGAAGTCGACCCCATTCTTTCTCCACATCAATGGGATGGTAGCCTGGAGGGACCTTCACCTGACCAGCATGTACGGCACTCTGTTGGCAGGTGGGAGTAGAATGATAATGCGTCATCCTTCATTTGAACAGAACACAATAGAATACAAAAGAATCGAAAATGAGGGTGCTTGCCTCAAAGGACTGGTAGATGTGTTTAGACCGGTTCTTGTCAGACTCTTTCACTGGCAGCTCCGTCTCTTTGAACCTCAAGAACTGACGCCAAAGAAGCTAAAGAAAAAATACACACAAATACGTTCATTTTAAAGTTTCTTGTCTGTTCCAAAACATCTGAAAAAATAGCCTTTATGGAACAAATGGTGAAACCTTGGCTTTACTTGTGAGTTGAAGTTATAATGAGTCAAATAACTGGATTGCCTTCATTAATAAAAAGAAAGTCTAACCAGACTTAATGGTTTTAAAGAAGCACATCCAAACCGCTATTTTTCACGATGCTGTGCTGCTGATAATTTGACTTCTAAGTGAATTAAGAAAAACACTAAAGTCACGCCATGCTTTTGTTCAGCAGTGCAGACAGGGAGCGGCCCAGTGGTGAGTCTTCTGAGGATTAGGTTCAGCATGAGTTTTCTCAGCACTGACACTGTCCCACCTACCGTACAACAATGTCTGTTGCCTCTATCTGCCCACAGCCAGACATGATGTAAGTCCATTTTTTGATCTAACAATGGATGGCTGCCAAAGCCTCTTTTTCATAATATTGTACTGTACGTAATGAATTATGTACCGTATTTTAAGCGATCTTCTTTTAATTACATAAAGAGAACTTTTCATGCAGGGTATTAAGGGAAACTCTCTTTTTATATCGTATTTCTGCTCATCAGTGTTGCTCAAATGCAAACATACCCATAACAAAGACAAATATCTGGCCTAGAGGCATAACATCAGCATATCATCTCACCTCTATCTCCTCATAACTGGCAGGGAACTTCCTCTCCTCAAAGATCACGACATGGTGGCGGATCCACTGGAGCAGAAGAGTCACCAGCTCGTAGTACTCCTGCCAGCGCAGCTCCAGCTCCTGCAGCCAACACAGCAGAAAAGATAGTTGGGAGGTCAGCAACAACAGACAGGAGGGCTCTTCTTCTCCTGCGTCTCCATGTTCAATCACTCAGGCAACACACTAAACTCAATTAAGCGTCAACAATGAAGGTCTTGTGTGAGTGTACAGGGAGGGAGAGTGGAGAGGGGGTTGATAAGTGGTGGGAACAGACAGACAGACAGAAGCATATTTCTACAATTCTCCAGGCTTCAGTGTGTTTATAAGGGCATTTATTAGAAAAGATGTGAGATCAGTTTTCATTTTCTTTACATCAGCCAAGTTTAAGATGAGGACACACTAGCACAGCATTAGTCTAGTGAGTGAGCTTGTATCCACTACAATCATGTGAACAGGTGATGTATGACAATACATACTTCTGCAAGTGTAAACACCACAGGTTTCTTATTTCTGCAACTTGGTTTCACAAGACTTCTATTTCTCTTGAACACGCTGAAGCTTTGGATAATACTGCTAACAAAAGCCCGTTCACAAAGTGAGTCACGAGCCCGTTCAGTTTTGATTAAATCTGATCAAGCATTAAACCAGATCAAATTAGAGGAAATATTGATGTTAGCCTGATGCATATCTATTTATAGCACATTTGAAATATTTCAAATGTGACTCAAATAACTGTGATGGTACGAAAGAACTTCTGCTCACGTTAGCTCTGCCATCATGTACGTCAACACGAGGCATGGCATCATACAAAGATGATACATAGGTGATGATGGACTTCTCATCAGGGTGTGGGACATCAACATCTGAAAGGACAAGGTACAATTTATACTCCATTTCATTATTTTATGCAACTATTAACAGCCATTAACCTGTAGAGTTCCTAATACTGTAGCATTACATAACAACAAATACAGAATAAAACCATTACCAGCACGAGCAAACAAGTCTGGTGTTTGTTTCTGACTAAATCTTACCCTCAGGGTCCAGGAGGCGTGTCACTCCCAGGTCTCTCTCTGCCACACCGAAGGCCTGTTCCAGGTTGTCCAAGTTGGACTGTCTGTACACTTTGCCCATGTCGATGAGTCTGGGACTAAGGGAACACGAAAATGAACAATTAATGGTAATTAAAGGTCCAAGTGAGAGGTTAAGCAAGTCTCAAGTAATCTATGACTGTAATCTGCTGAGTAAGGAGCACATATCCAGTGCCCATGCAAATGCAAGCTTCCATCAGAGCCAATGTGAACAAGCTAACCTTGTCAGAGCCTACCAATAATAAATCAAACTCTCAAAATGCAGAACGAAGCCATTAGCTGCTGCTCGCAGCTGGCCTCTCAAATGATGAGCGCCTCATCTTGACAAGGGAAGAAAGAGGAGAGACGACCTGTGGACACATTTGTATTCAGACCAGAGGACAGACTGAGTGTATTTTTTTCATGCCCAGTGAGGATGGAGTGCTGCGTGGATTTAAGATGGGCAGTAAGTGCCTTGCGCTGTTAACACGTTGTGAAATTTAATGGATCCGAGTATAAGGTACACATCTACCCCTCTACAAGATCAGTTCTGATTTATTACAGCTCATTTACAGATATCAATATACTTAATATACTTCTGGATTAATTTTACTCCATGTAAAATGAATAAAAGTGATGTTTCCCAGGTAACACTCATCTGCCTCCCTGAAGCAGTGTGTACGCATTTTCATACTTGCTGATTCTCCTGCTCAGGAAAACTGAGAAGATTATGACTGAAACACTGACTACAATCACACTAAGAGTTCCACAGACTAAAAATCTTGATTAAAACAAAACAGCAAGAACAAAAAAAATTCTAAAATGTGACTTTATACCAACTACAATTTTCAGTAAGCATCTAAGACTAAAAGTAAAATTCTTGTTAAAATGAGTGCTGGTCTGTACAGGTCCGCTCACTGATAAGGTATGACACTACATATATTAGCAGCGGCTGTGTAGTGCTTCTGCCAATGGCTACATGCTGTTCAAAGCCTGCCTGTACACTTCTGGCAAACCTGTATGAGCATCTGTCTTTTTCTCCTCTGGGTGTTTGACTCTCTCTGGCAGATGTCAGAGCATCCATAAGTGGAATATAATTTATAGAGCAGCGAACACAATCTGTGACACATTTAAATTGGCAGCCAAAGATAGCTTGACTCCCAGAACAAACAAAAGTTCATGTTTTCAGAGTGCAAAAGAGCATGAATGAATGCATCGCTGAACCTCAGCTATCATGCACACAGACTTGACTATTACTCAACTTTCACACATCATGAACTATACTGACATTACCATAAATTTAAATATACAACGTATATCCCTACAGTACTGATTAGGAAATACTGTAAGAAAATACAGTCTGTGCACAAAGCAGCAGTTGGAGGAGAATCATACATCTCTCTGACTCGCAGGGTGGAATGGTTCACGTTCTGTCCGAAGACAGGAGAAGGCTCCACAAGGACAATTTCTCGAACAGAGTACTGCTTTGTTGATTTAGCCGAGCTGGTCATGCTCTTTCCCTCTCTTCCATGAAAGCTACGGGACCTCCATTCCTGGCCCACATCGTCACTGAGCGAGCGGGCCCCTGAGCTATGGGAACCCCGGCCCGAGTCCCAGGAGGATCCCTCTGATGGGATATCCTCACACAACATGACCACCCGGTCATCCAGGTCGCTGACAGATCCCGCCGTGCCACCAGTCAAGCCTTTGCTTCGTTTCTTATGCTTAGACTTCTTCCGTACACCAAGCATCTTACAGCGTCACAGAGGCTCTTTGTCCAGCAGCAAGGAAAACGTTTATGCTTTAGTGGCTGGCCTTACAGCTTCATTCAGCATGCTAACACATCTTTTGATGGCTTGATGGTTGCGTTCAAATCCATCCTGAGCACTGTCTCACGAGTCCGTCATCATGCGAAAATCCTCTTAATCCTTCTGTGGGGTTGCTGAGATTAGAAAGCCTCCTAGTGGCATAGCCAAGTCACTGCTCCTTCATCAAGCTTTTGAACATGAAACCTAAAATCAACTGTAGCTTTGTAAATTCATTCTGTAAACCCTGAACAATCTTGAATTCTCTGGACGATCGCATATTCTGCACCAGGATGCCCTGAATTATGCCTCGGCACGAAGTAACGCCACAGTTTTCAGTGTGCTACAGTTACGCCCTCACACCACACCCCTACCCTTTATGAAAATCAACACTAATCCAGCCACAGGTGTCTCCAAAAAAAGAAAAAAATTCTTAGTAATATAGTTGCAGGTACATGCTTGAGTCTGAGAAAACGTGCCCCTGCAGGCATCTCTTTCTTCAATACTTAATGGCTTTGAAGAACTACATCGTGCTCACTACTGAACTTTGTCTCATCTATTACCTCTCTGTCTTCTGTTTGCTCTCTGGACTCTGCATGAGTCCCTTTGTTAAAACATCTAAAACAAAAACAACCAATAGCATGCTGTATTGGCAAATCTCCTGAGAAATAAATGTGCATTCATTTCACACAACGCTACTACACAAAGCGACCTTTAACCGCTAATTCTACTATAAAGACACATGGCAACATTAGGAGAATAAGCAGATTTAGTGTTCAACAAGGAGTTCAGATTTAACTTTTTAATACTAGGTTACCAACAATTTAATAAGTTAATCATATTTAATGGAGGAATTATGGTGGTTAAGCATTACTCATGGCCAACGCCTGCCAATGGCATTCCTAGCCGAAAGGCCTGGTATGTTTATGGCGAGGCAGATTACAGATTCTATTAAAGCAGCATTGACAGATATCGTAACTACAAAAAGGCTTAAAAGAAGGCATTTCAACGGGCAGAGTAAATAAATAATATCAGGTTTCTAAACCTGATTAAACAGAAAAGGCTGCATAAATTAATTTGAGCACCGTGAGTGCAACTACATGAAGCTCTGCACTATTACGGTACATCTACATCACAGCGCACGTCACGGTTCTCATGTCTTAAATCGTTTCAGGAACAGATACTTGTCAATACTGAGAGTGGGATCTGATTACAGAGCAGGTTTAATCTGGCATTATGAAGTAATTTGACATTTGAATGTGTGCCAGGGTCCCACTCCTGCTCCAGTGAACTCAATATTCAATAAAAATCATGAATGATGATGTGTCAGGACAAGATCCAGCATCTCTGCTCGTATCTCTGCTCTGACATTGCATATGAGCTAATGTATTAGTACTCATATTCATATTTTGAGAGCATGGGTTCGTAATACACTATAATATCTTAACACTCTAATATGATTCTATAACTGCAGAGAGTGGGCACAGAAGCACAATAACTAGCACTCTTGCTACTGTTCGTAGTGCTGTTATCACACAATTAATCAGCAATAAATCCAACACTCACTAGTGTTTGTGTATGACAGCGTTGAAGAGCTTGCCATCCCTCCAGCTGGTGGTGAAGTTGTCACAGCGGATGCCCTGGTAGCCGTCCGTCATCCTCTGCGACCAGAGCAGCAGCTTCTCCTTGGCCGACATGTCTTCTGACTGGCCATTGACCTGAATATCTGAGATCTGAGACAACATACATAAATACAATGTCAGGAAGGTGACTGATGTGCACAATATGCTAATGATCCATATTGAAGAGATGTGAAAAATTAGCCATCAGTGGAAACCAAAAGATGCAATTTGAACAGAATCACTGGACACACCTGGTTAGCTTTCAAGTAAACGTCATAAAATCATGTTGAAGATAAATTAACACCTTCATCGTTCCTCGATTTAACATCTTTCCTGGTTGTGCAGTCTATAGCATATCAAATATGTATTATATCAGCAGAGCGAAGTGTTGATGCCTCTGACTTGGCTCCCAGGGTGCAGCAGGGTTTCTGTCTGGTCTAGTCTGGGAAACGCCATGGTGGCTGTGGCATCCAGATAACTTTTCATTTGGGGAATTTGTGGATGGGAAAGATGAGTCACAGGCACTGGGTTTTCCATTTTGTGTGTTTGTGTATAAATGTGTGTGTACTCGTGCATATGCCGCTCAAATTTGCTTCTTCTGCAAACGTTTTCAAACGAGAAATAAGAAACAAGAGAAATAGAGTTTTTACATTCCTCTTGCAGACTTTTTTACCTGCTTCAATAAAAAGCATACAGACTCTAAACATTACAGATGTTTTGGTGCTCATTTAACTACTTAAATCCAGATCGTCAATGCACCTTTTTCATATTTCAGGGGAACAAAACATTCTGTTCTATGTAATAGTAGTTCATTTTGGAGAGCTAGATTGTGAGATTTAACACTTCACTGCATGCTAAAAAGGGGATTTTTCTCTCCTCTTTGATCTCTATGACTCACCAGTAACCACAGCCCAGCTATTCCCCCCCCTCTACAAAAGCATAGAGGAACATTGTATGCATCTACAGGGCACAATGGCACCTTCACCGGATCCCGTCAGCAAAATTACTTTTAACACCAGTGTCTCCTTTATTTCCCATGCTGAGCTCCAGCTTCTTACAACCTGAACTTGAATCATGTGATATTGAAGGGTGTGGCTCTGCCTGTTGGGCTGATACCCAGGGACTTCTGCCTGCCAGCTCTTGGCACACACAAGGAAAGCAGGAAAAGGCCTGGATGCATGGGATGTGGTCGGGAGCGTAGCATGACAACAAGTCGTACACTTGGCCTGACGCACCCTCCCCTTGGGAGTCAGGGAAACAGTGACTCATACTTACACGCCCTGATGGTGTTTTATTTCTTTATACTGTTCATAAATGAGCGACTGCACACTAAATGCTTGACGGTTGAGTTAGTGTGTTATAATAGCTGTCAATGCTCCTAGAAGTATGGTATGTTTTGATTAGAAAATGTCTTTTATCAGAGGAAGAGCAGAGTCCATTGTGATTCTCTTTCCAGGAAGATGGGAAACAGCAGCTGACAGGTCCCAGAGACAGAGGTATAGAGCGATAATATAATGGAACACAACACTGACAGAGGAGGAGACCTGGAAGTGGAGGATGATGGTCCATATCAACCCCAAGGTGAGCTTGGGGTTCCCGTCTGCTATGTCATCGTTTCTGATGTTCACCAGCTTGACCTGAGAAAACCAAACATCAATACTATTAGTTAGTGAAAACAGAGATGCAATGAGGTGACAAGACAGCGCCAAGTTTTCAGGGTTTTCAGGTTTTAGGTCAGTTTATGTGTCATACCTGCCGGTGTTTGAGGAAGTCCAGTGCTATCTGTACATTCTGCAGTTTGTGGAATCGCATGCGGCCTTTCTCTCTGGGCTGAGGAGGAGAGAAAAGAGATGAAGATGTTTAATTACATGATGGACACTTGACCATCAGAGATGATCCTTCTGCTATACTCATGGTACAGGAGAGTCAAAACGGACAAATAAAAGGGAAGGAGAACAGGAAATCTGATGGAAAGACATTTAACAGAACGAATAACAGGAATAACTGGTGAATCTTGTGTATTTTTCACAAGGAATTAACTCTGATGAGTAGATATTGTTATTCACAGCATGCCTGTAGAGATGCTGTGCTGGATTTTTTAATCCAAAATGTTATTGCTTTCTTTGGCTCCGTCCACTATCCCCGACACATGAAAAAAGCAAATATGATGATGATGAAGACAAACACACACTTTAGATTACATAAGTCAATTTTCATTGGCGGAGCCAGTAACAAGGTTTTATATTATTCAAGTCATCTGACAGCAAGATGAGATTAGGTCATGTTCACTATGATTAGCTTTTCTTTTGAATTTCAAGTGGAAATAAAAAAAACAAAATGAAGGTGAAGAAAAGCTCATACTGCTGTGCACAACAAAGTATTACGTCTGCCAAAAAGTTTATCAGTGGGTCCTGCAAGTATCAGAAACACCTACCAATAACTGATTTTTTTTTTCTTATTTCTTGCAGCTATGTGCTTAAAGCAAGCCTGTCAATGAGGAAAAAAGGAAGGAAAGAAGGAAGGAAGGAAAAAAGTAACAAAAGCACTTGATTTGCCATGGAGGTCTGGATACCATGCACAGCCAAATCGCTGGTAAAGCGCAGATGAATAAAAAAGAAAAAAAGAAAAGAAAAAAAAGGAATTCTACTGTAAGTTTTTGACCCACTCACCAACCGAACGCTCCTGACCACGTCTCTCTCCCTCGGCTAGCCCCAGCAAGAGCAGTGCAAAGAGAGGAGGCGAAGGTCAGACAGCAAAGATCAGCACACCAAGAGGAAGGTTAAAGGACGGTAAACGAGAAGAGGTGACAGAGAGGAGGAAGAGGAGGAGGAAGAGGAGGAGAACCGTACATCAGATAGTAGTTCATACATGCACACACAGGCCAAAGTTTATGTGTTAAGGCTATGGAGGCATTCAGAAGATGAGCAGAGCTGGAGCTGGTGGAGAGAGCAATGAACTACAGCAGCAGAGAAGCCTCGGTACAGATCTGAACTGCAGGGTACAACATGAGGATCCCTGCTGTTGGCTTTGAAATCAGTCTGGTGTGTAAGCCTGAAGATTTTAGCTACAGAGATAGAAAGATGAAAGGGTATATGAGAAGTCCCATCTGAATAAAGCTGAAAGCTAAAAAAGAAAGAAAGAAAGAAAGAAAGAAAGAAAGAAAGAAAGAAAGAAAGAAAGAAAGAAAGAAAGAAAGAAAGAAAAAGAAAAGATGTCTTTGTTTAGCACAGTTCAGCTCGGGTTAGGCCTGCGATTGACAGCTTGGCCGTGAGTGGTTACAATCTGCTGCCACGGGGATGATTTTCCAGGTTGATTTAAGATATGTAAATCTCATGTAATTAGTCTGGATTAGGTTTTGGTTTGGAGGATGGTTGAGGTAAAAGATGCAGAGTGTAGGCGTATTTGTCAACACCAAAAATCCAACATCATGGCGATGCTCACCAGTGTTTCCCCAGAGAGGACCTCCAACAGCGAGATCAGGTTGTGTCCATCTCGAAGGTCTTCATACAGGTCTGTCACATGACGCTGTGTCTGCAAGGACAGAGAGAAAGCAAACGTCACAAGGATTCAAGATGCAAGCTCCAGGAATTACACAAAGGACCCATCTTATTTGTCTTCCATCCAATCACCATGCTGGTTCCCTTAATGTTGCTGACAGCCACAATGTGACAAAAGGCCTCAGAGGTATTTGACTAGAATAAACAGCAATGAACTTTTCTGATTTTGCTATAAAACTGCAAACGCCAATAACACATCAGTCCTAATGATGTGTCAAATATGATGGAAAATATGATGAGTTAAAACATTTTTTAGTTTTCTACAGCGCTCAGAGCGTTCTCTCCTCTTGTACAATTCTACACAGGTCTGGAATGCATAGCCGTGAGCAGCCAAGCCTGACTCCTACTCCAAATGCCAAATGGCAGCTGTCATTCCCGACAAGTGATAGATGAGACTAAAAACCAGATCAGTCAGGTAAAAAAAAGGTGTGCTGGTGACTATAAAATCAACAAAAACACAAAATACAGCAAAATACTACAGTCATGTTTGGATTTCAATCAATTAAAGTTAGTCAAAGCTGCATTCACTGTTTATATAACTGATGTGTGGTGTAACTGCACCCAGTGAGAGAGGTGAGGAAAGAAGTGATGGTGCCAGGAAACAGAGGAGTGGGTAGAGGGAGCAACTTTGGAAAAACAAGGAAGGAAGGAGTCAATCTCCATGCGAAATCTCCACGACCAGACACACGTTAATGACCCTGATTCCAAAAAAGTTGGGACACTGTTTAAAGTATAAATAAAACAGAATGTGATAATTTGCTAATGTTTTGTCTCATCAATTTTTGTAAATACATGCTTATTCTGAATTCAACGGCAGCAACATGTTTCAAACAAACCAACGTTTTTGGAATGAGATTTGTATTACAGTCCTGCTCCAATGTGCTATTACCTACCTCTGCCTTCCAATGCTGGGCGATAAGGGATGAAAGATGGAGAAATGAGAGCAGATGAATGAGTGATGGACAAATACAGAATGGAAATACGAGAGAGAGGAGAGGATGAGAGCAGAAATAAATAGACATGAAATGACGAGCATGACCAGGAGCAGAAATTTAGATGATTTGATGATGGACATGATGGTATATGAGACAGAAAGACGAAACACAGAAAAATAAAACTATTAATTTCTTTTTGTCCTATGACAAAATCCAGTTTGTGCATCTCTCATCTGAATGAGTCTGCAGGGTGAGGGAGACCTCAGCCCTAAAATGGAATGAAGGCAAATTTCTCTTGCAAGTTTCAACAGCGGCTAATTTATCTTGGCAAGAATTTCAACACGTGTATCCAACCATAGATATGCCCCTCCCTGCCTGCACGGGGAGGATGATTGTACAGTGTGCGTCTGAGTGGAGAGAAGGGAGCCAGCACTGCGACCACTAGGGTTCACTGTCTACACATGTAAAAACTTCTTAAGACACTGTTGCATAGTGTTACAGCCTATAACAGCCCTTCTATTTGAAGAATATCTATGTTCTTGAGTTGCATGTAATTTTATAAAACGCTGAACATCCTCGTCAAAGATATAACATATGATTGTTCGTTTTTGTTTAAACAGTGCATTCTGTGATGATCTAGTAGTCGATCTCCTTAGTGTCAACTCAAGAGCCACCAATCAACACCCTTCAATTACTTTGTACTGAGCAGGCAGTGGAGTCAGAGCCTCTGCTCAGCCACACTGTGTCTGCTGTAAGGTAGGTGTTATGCTACAAATTGCCCTCTCAGAGTCAAAGAGTTGCTCTGTAAACATTTCAAGGTGAAAATCATTAGCACACATGGCTGACAGGCCCCTCTTCCTGGTCCCTCCACATGACTACGACGCGCCGTCTGGAAACAAAACACTTAACATGCCTCAGGTTTGACATCATGTTTACATCATTTTGGGCAATTCCTTCAAGCTCTTAGTGCTCCTCTCACTAACAGCCAGGTATAGTCTGGACTAAATCTGCAACAATTGTGGTTTTTAATCTAATCACACGCAGTTTGTAGGATTTAGCTAGAAAACAGATTGTCATTCTGCAGCTGGTCCAATGTTTCGCTGTCTTGCACAGTATAAAAAGATTTACGCAGCACAGGAAACCACTCAGTGGCCCTTTACAGCTTCTCATGGCTGCACACAACCTATAGTCTGCCCTCGTCAAGTCAACCATTAAGCCCTTAAATCAGTTTAACCTTAAACAGAGTTAACACTTTCCTTACCAAAGGAGCCCGTCTCGTCTAAGAGATTTTCAATTGCTGACTGTAGGTGGAGATGATGCTCCACGAAAAATTAGTACTAATTTCACATGAAAATTGGAGTACTGCTATTACAATCAGTGAGTAACTGCATCACATTGTATGATTTTGAAAACTTCAAACTACTTATATTACATGGGTCTTTTAGAATGTAATGATAACAATATCAATGTGGGTGAACTTACACAACTTCTCACACAACAGTTTAGGCTGGGCATGAACACAGGTAGCCTCCCAGACCCTGTCTGTGCGGCACATGTGCTACCGTTGGGCCTAAACCACCGTGGGCTCTGGGCCGAGACCAGAATTTGCCTTTTCAGAAGGAGCTAAGTGAGTCCAGATGTCTGTGACTCACCCTCTGAAATTCACAGTGAACACTTAAGAGAAACAAGAGGGAGTTACTCCACTATGCTCTCATCATGTGGTAGCAGAATACGTTAGCACTGCACATTCATGGAAAGGAAAACACTCTTTTAGTGCTTATTTTTTCCCCTCTTGTTCCATTTCAAAAAAAAAAAAATGAATGGGCCTGTGTTTGTTGAGTGGATATACAAATAATGTGGAAGCACTTAAAGTCATAAGGCCGTAAATGTACTGGTCCTAATGGCAGTTTCCTGGAAGTGGCACAAGCAGGAATACTTTTGACTGCTCTGTGGGAGGGGTATTGTGTTACGAGGGACTAATTTTTCACTCCTAATGAGAAAGTCCAGAGTGAGGATACGGCCTGTTTGACTTTACCCCCATCCTGACCTGTTTGCCTCCATGAATGTGTGATGCATTGGAGGGCTTTCAGGCTGTAGGTTGAGAATAGAGAGTGAGGTAGGTGAAAGTGGATGAGTGCTGATGGAAGGTTTACACAGTCTCTCAGCTGATGACAGACCTTTGGTAGGCCTCCACATCATGGCGCGGTGTCAGAGACTGAGTGTGAGACCATAATCGATGAGCCAATGTGTGTTTCAGTCAGTCGGGGTGATGTGTAGGAATCATTTCCAAAGAGTCAAGTAGAGTGCGCAGGCAAGGGGTGGACTGTATTTTAGATGATGATGGCCTGTCCCTCAAAATAATCCACAACACAGCACTGCATTCTGGGAATCTGATGAGACATTTGACCCTGCTGTCATAAATTTATGTTGTTTGCACTGAATCAGTATCATTCTGCCAGACGACTCCAATGTTTAAACTGACAGTATTTCATAAAACCTCCTGCAAACCAAAACATTATCTTCCTCATATAGACATTAGCCCTCATGCTTATTGTTTTAATCACCCCTCATTATGAAGACTGTCAAACATTAACGCTGAGGTTCTTGTCAACACAAACCTAAACAAGCTATTTGCACCTGTAATTATAGCACACAGGTTTAAATCTGATTCTAATCTTAATTCTACCTTGAGGTTGATAACTACGGAGGCCAAGAGTGGGCCTCATGAGCGTCTGGTTCGTTTGATCACACCTAATTCCACCTGCAAGATTTTTTCATGACTTTCGGGGAGGATTCCTCACTGAACCTTGGAAGGACGTGCTGATCAATACTCGGTACTGATTGTTCTGACAATTTCAGCCTAAATCAGTTAAAGTAATCAGAACAAACAACCTTTGGTTTTCTCATGATAACAGGTTGATTATCTTGTCATGACTGTAAGCTTCTCAGCTTATGGAGAAACTCTTTCTGAGTTCGTATGAAAGTGAATATGGAACATAAGATCGCAGGCATGTGTGAACAGGAATGTGCGCATTAATGCGCCTTTAAAGTACATCAAGAAAGAGCAGAAGTCAAGGGCACTCCCTTACCTTTATCAAGTGTTTGTTGACCCATTTTGTGAAGGTCTTTTTCTGTACTCGGTCTCGTTCATCTGCAAAATAGAGAAACCGTGGTTAGACATCAGACACGAAGGAAAAGGAAAATTTAGAGGCAATTAATTGTAAATGTTAACATTCAAAAATGTGCTCAATCAACAGAAAATGACTGATGTATGTAGAGTGGTTAGAATCTTCATTTTACATAAAGCAGTAAACAAAAGAGGACATCCCTAAGATACCAGACTTGTTTGATTTCTGCAGAACAAACAGATTCATCACCGGGTGGAAAAAGGGCTCTTGACCATGAATGCCTGCATCTGAGTCAGACTGCATCATTCATAGCTGGCAGATGCGCTCCTATTGTGTAAGAAATGTTGCATTTGCAAGGTCATGTCTCTCACTATGACACTACTGCCAGCTGTGCTCTTGGACAGAAACATTTGGGAAAAGGATTCCATCCCAAAGGCTAAAGGTTCTTGAAGTGTGAAGACACTCTGCATGATTGCAACGAGACATGGCTCAAGTAGAGATTAGAGTGTGCGATCTTCCAACAAGAAACAACAAGATCTTAGCAAGGAACACACCCACTAAGACAATAAACCTGCATACACCCATCCATGCTTCTATTGAGATTCAGGGAAAAACTACAAGGTGTGTCACTGCAACATTTACTGTGGACACTGTGGGTTGATTGGTCTGTTCCAGTGATGTGTCAAGTGTTCCGACTTTTCGTGACGTAGTTCTTCGGGCGTTGCGGGAAGTGCATCTCTTGTGTGTGTAGCCATGGTGAAGAACATGATACAGGGAGATGGATGCTGTATCACCTGTGTGTGAATTCATATGTATGTCGCTTTGGATAAAAGCGTCTGCCGAATGACTAATTGTAGTTGGTACAGGCCTGTGTGTTCGCTGCCACAGAGGTTCCGTAACGAATGCCATCACAACGTCTCGCTACTACTTGACCACTCTGCTCCGCTTGTTACCAGCTCCACTCTGGCTTGTTAGCTACAAGCCAGGGGTTAGGGTTAGGGTTAGAAGCACTCTCACTCTCTGTGTGTGTCTAACAAGAGCCCACTTGATATATCAGGCAGGTTTAGGAATTTCTTCACTCTATGCCACTTCATGTCTTTATACTGTGACTCACACAGCCATTAATTCCATTCACACTGTGCCAGAGTGGACACTGGACACCAACACAAGGCCCTCTGTGTTATCAGTTTTAAGGGAGTGATCTGACTGTCTACTGTGCAGTGGCACACCCAGCAATGAAAAGCGAAGGGCTGTGATTCAGTGTTAAAACAAAATAGCTGCCCAGAGGCTACATTTGTTTTCTCAGGAGGGCGTGAGCGATGATGTCTACAAATGTGTTGTGGTGCTACGTTTCCATGGAAACCTCATGTAGACACTATAAACCTTTAACCTCCTTGTTTATCATTGGAACCAAAGGGGGACTGAGCTTTAGCATGCGACCTCTGCACTTCCACTCCATGCTAAGAGGGCAAAATATCACCTGAAGTAGAAGCGCAATGATTGGCGACACACAAACAGACACTGCTGGAGATAAAGCAGTTTCCCAGATGAGATGAACCTTGACCCGTTACGTCTGTTCACACCGTGTTACCTAATCCTGTTTGAGCCAGCATTGCTCTATTGCTCTTTATAAGTGAAGGGTAAGAGAGTGGATAGGGGCTGTGTGAACTTCCTATTATCAAATGTCACCAGAGAACAACAGATTTCAGTGAAGTTCGCAGTTTTTGCCCAAAACAAAGTGGACAGCAGTAGTGCAAAGTACTGTCACTAAGTATTGCACTGGAGTACAGATTTATGGTGTTTGTACTTTACTTGAGTATTTCCACATTATTCTGCTTTATACCTTACTCAATTACATTTATATGACAGCTATAGTTGCTGCTTACTTTGAAGATCCAGATTGTACATGCAGAATATATGATACCCTTATAAAATATGATGCAGTGTTATAGATGAAAAGATCAAACCTTAACCAGGTACTCACACATAATTACAAAAGCAATACTAATCTGATAATATCATTAATAATATAATAGGCTGGTCATTTTTCCTGCATGATGACTACTGTGACTTTCAATACTTAAAGGAACATTATAATACTTATGTACTGGAGTGAGGTTTTGAATGCAGAACTTTTACTTGTAGTACTTTCATACTGTTTAATTGCTACTTTCACTTAATTATACGATCAATTAGAATGAATTAGAAGATTTTGTTCACCACTGGTCATTAGTTTGTCAAGCTGGTGTCGCTGGTGTGTGACACAAGAGAAAAACAAACACACAATCACAATGGCATATTCAAAGTGTTGATGGAGTCCACTCCTGTACAACACCACCAAAATCAATGAATGTGGTATGCACATTAGACCTGTGAAAAGGTTTTAGGAGTTTTAAGAGCAAAAAAGAGGAACACACTAACTGAAAAAAAAGGAAGACAACATAACAACACAACACACCATTCATCAAAGGCAAACAGACTGCCGCCACAGTGACTCATTCACCCAAAACACATGCATGCCGCAAAACAAAAACTGTGAATGGGCTTTGCTGACCAATACGAAGTGAGGAAGTTGCTGATGCATTAGAAAAGGGGAGTATCCTCCTTAAGTCTCAGCGTGGACAAACACTGGACGGTGCAGTCCACTCAGAAAAACTGCACTGCAGTCTGTCATTTTAAATACAATGTTAGATCACTGCACATAAACTTCCTGAAGCTCTTACACGCTGAAAAGTTTAAAATTTGAATGCTGTCCAATCCTGTAATTCCATTAAATACTCTACTTGTCTCACCTCTAACTGCAAAAATACTTCATTCTTGCCCCATGGTGTCTCACACATATGGAACACATACTAGAACAAGATCAAGGCTTGCAATTAAGCTATTTTCCATTAACTGCCACCATACTGGTACCTTTCCTGCCGTCCGTAGCCTTCAGCATCCCCTGGTAATAGCCTTCATCTGAGGGTACCCTCTCTCTGCCCATGCTGCCAGAGGAGATATTCCTGTACCTCTGCTGCTGAGAGGTCATTGTCACGCTTTGTCAGTACACAGAATAATAATCCTAATGGTAAAATATCCTTGGCGGGTTTCCCCTTGATGGCAACTTCTGCTTTTCTTGCTTCTATCTGTCGCTCTGGCCCCCGTCTCGTCCCAGAGTGCGTAGTCTCGTGGCGACAATCCACCCAGCACTTCACAAACCTATGATTTCTCTCCCCTTCTTGCCTCTAACCTCCTCACTCCCTCATTGAGTTCGGCTCTGCCCTTCTTCCCTGTTTTTTTTTTCTCTCCCTTTTCCTTTTTCTCCCGCTTACTGTATTTCTCTCATAGGAAACGGTGCCTGTGGGCTATGAAGTCTGGGCCTGTCCTTGTGTGATGTGTGAGTGAGGATTTAGTGGCACTAGTGTGTGCAGGACATTGTGGGTAGGGCTCTAAACACACCCCTTCCTCTTGCAGGGTGCCGTGTTTCGCTGAAGCGAGGAAGAAGGCGAGGCGGGGAAGGACGAGGTGTGGCAACCTGCATGTGCTATGAGCATAATGGCTCCGTTTGCGCAAGACAATACACACACGAACTGAGTCACCAGGAACAATAAAAGGTCATAAAAAGTCTATGCTGATAATTTTTTACACTTTAAATTCCACTGAATAGGGGAGGAACCATTATACAATGTATGCACAGATGTAACACATAAGAGCCTAAAAAGGTCCTCTCAGTCACTCACATATATACATGCACACAAACACACTTCTCATGGTTAATCAGTGCTTACTCACAGCATTCCTGCACCATTACGAGTTACTCATTGTGAGGAAAAAGGAGAAGAGATTGAGGATGAGATAGTTTGGGAAGGGCTGCTGTGGATTCCAGACAGTGATGAATGACCACACCCTGAACATCTCTGATTTACTGAGATATATGAGTGTGAGAGTGTGTTTAAAGAGCAATGCACATGTCAAAGACTGATATGGAAAATACACTCATTTGTTCTGATTCCTGCATACATCTGTGTTTCAGTGGTCATCATTGCAACGCATCTTTCATTTCTTAATTAAAGCAAATGTCCAGTTCTGTAAGATCTTTCGTCTTTCCCTTGATGAAGTTTATGTTACTGTAGCCAGAGCCAGAACTACACATTTCGTGCTCATTGGTATCTAGACCAAAAATAGTTAGAAAACACTGAATGCATCATTTCCTATGAACCAGAGGATTTTGCCATGGAGGTGCAGGCAGATAGTGTTTGGAACAGTAAATGTAATACAATGGGCATTACTGTTTTCTTAATGGAAAATTCTACACTATTACTAGTATTGTATCTTGGATATTAAGTTATTTTCCATGATAGGTTCATCTGCAGAAACAGAAAAACGAGAAGAAACTTTGCACTATTCAATCAGTCATTAAATTCAATATGACAAGTAGGAATTTCTGGCAGTTTCATCAGCCAAATTTCTGCTAAATCAATCATATGTACCTTTTGCTTAACAGTGGCACCTGCGGCAAAGTTACAATTAATGCTGAAATGTAGCATGAGAGTAGCAGAAGTAAAAAGGAGTCATACAGTTCGAGAGGTGACACACTACTGTCAGGTAAGCAGCAATATCTATGTCAAGATCGCTAATATTAGCTAAAATTAATCACCAGAAGCTACTGGTCATACCGCACAAAGAGAGGCTGTAGCAGCGAAACCACGGAGTGGATTGAGCTTAGCAATGGTGCATATCATTGGTTCTGAATTTAACTTTTCTTTTGCAAAAGGAACATCAAGTTCTTATTTTACAAGTTATATATTCTTGCTTTAATGTTCTGGTGCTAAGTCCTAAGTCAAGTATTTATTCAGAGTTTGTTGAAAGACTTTGGGGCCTATTTATACAAAGTCCCTCCATGATGGTCCGCTATATGGCTCACATGTGCTGACAGCTGAGCTGGAGGGCAGGGTGTGTCTTACCTCTGATAAATCCTGCCTCACTAGCCTTAAGGTGGGTATATATCCCACCCTGACTGACATCACTTCATCAGGTATCTAAAAGCACTTTTTCTTCCACAGTGCCGTGTTTTGAACGTGACCTGTATGAACATGAAGGTACTTAATGTGTCAGTGTAAGTGTGTTTGTGTGGGTGTGTGAGAGTGTGTGTGTGTGTGTGTGTGTGTGTGTGTGTGTGTGTGTGTGTCTGCGCCTTGACTCATTTCAAGCCACGTTAGCAAATTTGGAGACACACCTTTGCAGTTCCTTACAATGTCTAGGCAAGCTGAGGAATTAAGGAGTGGCATGTGGGAAGGTAATTAAATGGGAAAAAGGAAAGGAATCACACAAAGTACAGAATTTGATGTAAAGGACTGATAGGATCGGGCTTTAATGAATGAGAACAACAAGGTGTCTATAAAGTTCTTCATTAATGATACACAGTGTAGAACAGAGTGGAATGCTCCAGGTTATCTGGGATGCAGAAGCTACAGTAGACGGTAACTGAGAACCTGGTGGCGTTCCGGCAGTGGAACGTGCACCGACACCTATTGGAGCCGAACTTCTAAACCTCATGGGGAACACTAGCAGGGGACCCAGATGTGAGCAGGCGAGGATGCAGAAAGTGTGGAACATCTTAGTCATGAGATCTATTCACCAAAAAGGAGACATATCATTAAGGTCTCAACATGCTCATTACACTGCTCGCTCATCTGGCTTCATCAAAACCAGATGGAACACTTGGGCTTTTTATATGAGCAGAGAGAGCTTAGTGAAAATAAGAGGAGAAAGTTTTTTTCTTTCTAAATGACAAGTCTGAGGTTTGATCACTTTTCATGATGAAAGTGACAAAGAAATCTGTCTTCCTCTTCCCACACTGATGTTGTATTGCTTAGCAGAAATTCTGACTTTTCTTAAACAACTGCACTAACTGATGCAATGCGCATTATTATGTATTCATGTGCTGAATGCTTGCTGGGTATATTCAGGGGAATGTTGGGTTTGGGTAATTTTAATTTGTCCAATACTTTGGTTTGATGCCTGCACAAAGCCAAATACATTCCAGCTGCACATCAGCCACAGCTGGTAACTTACTGGTAACTTATAAAGGTTAGCATGGTGTAGCATGATAAACACAATGCCTGGTAAACATCAGCATATTAGCGTTGTCTTTGTGAGCGTGAAAGTCTATTAACATTTAAATCAAAGCACTGCTGCGTCTAAGCACAACCTTACAGAGCTGCAGACTCTTGTTATCAAAGAATATAGTGTATCATTGTGAAAACTGTTTGCTATAATTACCATAAACAAATCTGACCACCGACATCATGGGTTGGTTCTATCCCACACCACTGCATGTGGTTCTGAAAACCACATTTCCCATAAACCATTATGCCGTCCCCTTTTTGTTTTGTCCTGTTTCGGGCCAAAAAGAAATCAAGAATCAGTCTCTTGATGCTAGAATATGGCACTATCCATGACATCTGTATTTCTACTCACTCATTCCTGCCCGTGACATGATTTCCAGCAACTCAGCAAGATTTCAAGACTTGAAGACACATTAATCTGTTCTTTCATTGGCAGAGAATAGGGACCTGCCAGTAATGGAAGTTATTATCAATTAGCCTTAACTATCCTTTAGTGTCAATTTGTTTAAATAATAATAACAATAATCAACATAAAGTGGAGCAGGTGTCCATGCATCTGCTTATAAAGTAGCCTATATATGACTAATGGATACTGACAAACACATGATTGAGAGCGCAACCATTTTGGGCAAGAAGAACCCGTACTTAAGCACTTGGGGCTCTATTCCCACACAGAGCAAACACGTTAGAGGAGCAAAGAATTCTGAGAATGTGACATTATGGTTTTTGAAAGAGCTGAAGTGACAAAACAAATTCGAAGGTTTAGACTGAGAGAGGCTGGATAACACCTTCCATTGTAGAGGATGAAAAAGCTGCAGAAAGGATGTGCCCTCCCTCCCTTTTTCCCTTTAACCCCCTTGTTTCAGGTGGTCAATTCAGGTGAAAGTGTAAGATTTTCCTGGCCACCACACCCCTCAGAGGAATGCTGATAAAACTAGGAGCAGCCTAAACACACCCTGAATTATCACCTCAGTTGTTCTGTAAAGAGGAGGAAGAGGAGAAGGAGGAGCAGGAGTAAGGAGAGGAAAAGAAGGGAGGGCAGCGGCAGTCTGAATCACTGTGCACACTGGATCATATTTCTACTTAGCATACAAATCCAGTTGAGCAAAAAAAACAACCCCACGCCATGTAGAGAGAGATCTTTGGTAATGCAACTGTCCATCTGCAGGTAAGGATTCATGAAGATCAAAGGCTGGATGATCAGTACATGACTCAAACACTCTGGCATGCAGCACACCAAAACTAAAACATTTAAGCCTTTTTTAATTGGACCTGTAAGAACGATTCTTCTGAAAATCCACTTTAAAACTAAAAGAAACACAGGCTCCCTGGAAACACACCGTCAAAGGCAGCCTGTTCTTCAGTCAAGCAAAGCTAATGAAACACTGAAGCTACATTATTAAATATAATTGTGTTGAATTGGCTGTTAACTGTGGTTAATAGATCAGGTGCGATGAACGGGATTTTAAATTCTGCTTTGTGAAGGGAAAACAACAATAACAACAACTAAGACTTCTATTAACTGTATATTTGACATTTTGATATTTCCAGGTCTTTACATTTAAATCATATATTCAGATGTATGCTTATTGAGCTGATTGGCCCTGTCTCCTAGAAATTAAGTTTATATGCAACTAATTTCAAACAGCTAATATGTTGTGAGAGAGACATAACACAAATTAATCCAAATTTGTAATAACACAATGTTGTTAATAATGTTGTTAATTAAATTACCTGGCAAGTTACAAAAGTGCTGATAGTGAACGCACGTTTACTGAAAATTTATTTAATTTGTGAATTTTTTATGGTTATGTTTAGGCACTGGCAGCACTTGGATCTGGAAAGATTATGGTCTGTTTTTATGAGGAAAAAGTCAGCAGTGGCTTGAAACATAAGATTTTTATTAACATTTAACTGAAATCAGGATTTTTCCATAACCCTAACCAAAGTGCTTTTGCTGCCTAAACCTAACCACAGTCTGGATGTGAGCCGTGGAGTCTGGTGTCCTGCACTGTGTACACCCACCCACCATCCACCCAAACCATCTCCCTGCAACTCCAGCATGGTACATAAAGGCATGTTTCACTCACTCAAAGAAACGGCCTGGCAGCAATTATGTTTAATCACCGCAACTTCATCATGAATGCAAATCAGTTTTACGTCAATGACTGTTCAGAGGAGACACAAAAGAGTCTCCAAAGGCATGGATGGCTCAAACCTGAGCCACAATGCATTGTTTAGTTACAATCCACTAGGATCTCCAACCTGTCAGCAGACTTTAGATAATGCTGTCAGAGTTTGATCTAATGATGATGCTGCGACCTCAATTTAACTCAGACTAGACAAGACTTCAGATTAGCTGTGGCAGCTGAGTTTCAAAATAGCCCAGCGCTGAGCTTTAGAAGCCTGTGTGGAAACCCCCCACATCTACATCTGGGACTGTGTCAGCTGCAAATGTCTCAAAACTGGTGAATTCAAATGCAACAGGGCAGCTGGTGAAATAGCTGAGGTACTGACAGAGGATAAGATTTAAAATATCATGTGCCTCCCTCTGCAGGTGAGAGCAACAAAACGTGTGACTTAAGCTAATAATGTAGATCCAGTATAACTCATGTAAACTGTCAAGTCATTTTAGTTTGCCAAATGTGAGTAAAATGAGTGACTTAGCACAGCTTTTTACAAAATGAAGTGCCTAAATAAAGTGTAAGTAAGCACATATTTAGAGCTGCATTGGTGGTGTTTGTGACCAGATCACTGTGTCTTTCATTATCATACTCAGCTATAAATCTGAAAAGGCTGTGACTGAGGTTTGGGGTGTGATTATAACCACCAACGTTTCCTGCCTTGTTTTCTTCACTCCAACGTGAAATACTGTATAGTACCTCAATAAAGACAAAAATATTCATGCTGACTTTGTCTAGTGGACTATCACTGCACCTATTACAAACAAACTGGAAACACAAAACTCATCATATCCTGTGCTGCAGTGACATGCAACAGATTTTTGCCCTACCAAACACACGGTTTGTCAAAAGTCAAATGCTATGCTAATTGCTGAAGTGAATTACCACTTTATTTCTATACTGAGAGCAGATATTGTAGGTTCCCCTTTTCTCTTGTGTTCTATTAATCCATTATTGTGACATGTGGTATTTCCATACTCTATCGTACCTTTGGTAGTTTCCAACCGCCAAAGTAAATGTGGAAAAAGGGGAAGTGGAGCGGTGCTGCCATGACAACGGCTATAAACACACAGAACCATGTGCGGCGGTGGCTGTGGCTGACTCTTACTCACGGCTGTATTTTTAGACACAGAGACAGAGGAGTCTCCCGGAACTGATCCATCTGACGTGGAAAGGAAAACGCCTTCCTCCACCTCGTACACCAGGCAATAAAGTGTTTGCACCACTAGATGGCGCCAGAGCACAACCACACCTAATTACTTCCACAGTAGATTCTGCAACTATGAAGCTATGGACTATCAAAAACAGATTTCCAAATAAGAAATCTGTCAACTTAATATATGAATAATAATGATTGGGGAATTTAAAAGGAAAATAAATACTTTTCTCACAATAACTGAGCATGATATGGAAATCTGAAATCAAAATACAGCACTTTTCTACAGGGATTTAATGGGAATACTGCCATGGCGAATGCAGGACTACAACAGTTTGCTTATTACTAACAGACTCCCTATGATAATATTATAGAATTAAGAAATAGATAGTAAAAGGACCAAGTAATGTATAGGTTATCATGACCAATCATACTTAATTAGCCTGTAGTTATGCAGTAGATGGATTGATGTGAGCCATTGTTCTGATATCTCATTGCCAGCCGACGCCCCAAACAAACCTGATGTTATCAGGGAGGACATGCTGCTTTTTAACTAGATAATAAAGATAATGCCGGCCAGAGCAGACCGTAATGACCACTTCATATCTCCTATAGTTAGTCATTTACAACAAGACAAATCTGAGAGATTTAGCTTCAAACTATAAAGACTTGTACACATTGAACATCAGACCTCTTCTGCAACCTCAGCCAATCTAAAGCACTACATTACTTTATTTGACATACATGTTACCACTCCTCACTGCTTGATTCAGACAGACTGTTCCCGCAGGTATGGTGCCTCCCCCCAATCATAACACAGGTGTGCCAAAGTGCTTGTTGATGATTGTAACGTATGGAATGTATAATTTTATCATGGGATTTGTTGCAGCAGCAGCCACAGGCAGATGTCTGTGCATCTATTTGCAAGATGATCCATGGAAAGGAGTTCTGTGGCTTTAATTTACATTTTAGACGGCATGATTTCCAATTAAAGAGTATTCTCTCACTGTTTATTGAACTATTGTCATTTAATTGTGTATATACAGAAAACTGAATTCAACCCATTTTTATAACTTCTCTCGCTGAGAAGCATGGCTTCTCTTCATTTCTCACCCTGTGCTGCAGTGTAGAGGGAGAGCGCCCCCCTCAGGACTGAAATTAAACAGAGGTTTCTCTCTCCATGTGTGTTTAAGGGTTGAGGTCTTGGTTTTCCTCCAGACGAAAACCTTGTGAATGCAGTGGAGAGCCGAAGTCCTGCCCCACATCCAGGTTACCTTCTGTTCTGCCGCAGGAAGCTACCTGGATGTGGGGCGGGGCTGCAGTTCTCACCCTTTAGGCAGCACTGAGGTGGTGTAAGTTTACTCCGGGTGCTCTGGTTTCCTAAAACTCTTTTTAAAAATCTGGCTCAACACAGTTGTTCAATTTAAAATTCTGTGTTTGGTGTTTCTCGTTATTTGCTGTGAATGTTTACCCAAAGTGAAATTGTGCGTGTGTGTAAACCAAACTACACTCTAATTCTAGGCAGATTTCAAGCTTCTGCTCACAGTAGGAAAGTGACCAAAAATGTACTCAAAGCAGTCTTTGTGCAGTCTAAAAACATTCAAATTTTGACTGTGGTGTTGATGTATGGTATCGCCAAAACTGAAATTAAAGGGGCCCTGTGGAGTTTTCTTGTAAACGAACAAGTTCTGTTTACGTTCAGAGTTTCTTGCAAGCGCGATGACTGTATACTTGAGGTCCTTGCGGACAGCTTTTCCTTCCTCACAGAACATGTGCAAAGCCAAGTTAAAATATTTCAAATCTTGCAATTATGATGAGAAATGATTTAACCATATTGGTAATATAATAATATAAATGCAGGTAATATTGTTTATTATTATGATTGTTGTTGTTAAGAATAATAATAGTTACTATTACAAACTATTACTATTATCCTTATCATCTTCAGCATATGTAACGTGTATACGGGACATTCTAAAAAAATATTAGAAATATTAAAAATACAAGAATATAATAAAGTAGATTGAACCGGCATTGTTAAACTTTCTCTCTGTGAACAGCTCTGGCCCTAACAAGCTTGTGGTTTCACCACGCTGAAAACACAACAGACTAATGAACTAATTCCTCCCCACCCATCCACAGGTTGCTGCACTCACCTGCACAACACATCTTACTGTACAAATATTTGCGTCTTTCTCCGTATGAACTCATCTCATTCAGACAAGTCCCTCCTTTAAGGTTCCATAATGCAGCCATTACGAGCCTGAGGTAAGATCCCCCTGTGACCCAGACGCACCGTGCCAGCTGGTGTGAGGAGACTCAAAAAAGAACAGGAACCTCTTTCTAACAGATGAAAGGCAGATAGCTGGCCCTGCCCCCCTCACTGATGTGCAAAATGAAAGGTTACAGTTAATTCAACATTATAATGTGATAATGTGATACAGTAAAAGTATCACAAACAGTGATTCAGCGGTGTTACTTGTTCAATATTAACTATCATACAATTTAAAACTCGACTCTGTATTAACCTCAATTGAAAAAGTGTTTAGTGTTTCAGTGTTTAGTTTCCAGCTTTTGTATAAAGGACATGTGTTTGACAGCCTGGAGGTGTGTAGGGTTAATGTTTTTTTGGTAGTTCTACTGCAGCCCTGAAGCAACAGACATCTCTCCAAGATATCATAATTACTAGTTTTTCAATGTCCTCTGGACTTTCAAGAACCAAGCTGAAGATCTCCAAGTGTGACATACTCTCAGCTCTCCAACTTACATGGGGAATGATATGTTTGAATACAATAAAACCACAAACACTAAAGCCTGATCATCATGTCATGATTTCATGTCCGGTCAAAGGAGCGGTCTACTCGAGCTGGCACACAACAACTGTCACCAGTCAACTTTAGGATGTGACAATTTATGACAGGGCACAGCTGAACTGTTCCTGTGTCCCATTTAAAGGAGAAAGTGATCTAAATATGCCGTGCTCTCTTCTTCTAGGATACTGACCTTTAACCCGGGACCATAGGGGGTGCTCTCTGATCTCCTCACAAGTTGCACTGACTACAATCACTCACTGAGCAACATTTCTGGGTGACCTGCTTTTAGTCACTGTTTTTGGCCCAGAGTTAACACACATTTGGTACTGATTACCAGTTAATGCAATATGTACAATGATTTAAGAGCGCCAACTTTAAGATACCACTCCTCTATCAGTCCATTCAATATGAAGCTTAGATTAGTGTAAAGACTAAAGGAGAGAACAGCGAGCCTGCATCAGTCAGAAGTTAACAAAATTCTCCTACCATCATCTCTAAAGCTCACTAATTAAACCTTTGTATCTAGTTTGTTTAATCCTTAGAAAAACCAAAGTCTAAAATTGCCAACTGGTGGTTTTGCAGTGGGTCATGTGTATTTCACCCTGTTTCCAGTATTAATGTTAAGATAAGCTAACTGGCTACAATCAGTCTCAGATGAATCTCTAACTCTGAGCTCTAACTCTTGAAATGTAGATGCTAGTGTTAAAAGCTATAATGAATGAATGAAATGGAGACAGGAAAACTGGACTGAGGAACAGCCTGAAAAAGAGTCATGCATATTGACTCAAGGAACTTTAAATGTCTGAAATCAACTTAGAACTGATATTTTCTGCAGTACCTTAATTACTAAATCCATACCAAGACCTTGTCTTGCACAACATACATTAGCAACTTTAGGGAAATTGCTATGTCACCGTATGCTAAAGGGAGCGCAGAGAAAGCCTGAACAGAGATCACAAGAGGTATAAATAAACTCCCAGTACAGGACCGGATGTGTTTCCATGGTCCCAGTGCTGCTCATAAATAAAATCAGCTCTAAATGAATGTGCGCTCCATGTGGACATGAAAACTGCATCCAAAGCCCCTTTGGGCTTCTTTGAGCCCCTGAGACATAAGTTCACTGTTTATGTTATGACTCATGCCCACTGCTTCACCAGCAGCAGTCACAGTGGTGTGGGCCATCTAGGCAGTTTTAAACAAACTCATGAGCCCCTGGAAAAAGCACACACTGGTGTACAGTAAGTGGTAGCTGGATTGGTCCAGAGTAGGAATTGTGGCTGTTTCCAGGAAGAATGCTGGCTTTTCCGCAAACCAGGCCAAAGCCAGAGGCAGAGCTCAACCACCACAGCCCACACAGCACTGCGAGCGTCTGACATTCATCTCTAAAAGAGCGTTTGTTTGGCAGTGTGTGTGATTAAATGGCACTCGGGCTCTTAGCATGTCAAACAGGATGTTATACTTTACAAGCATAGTAAAAAATGCCTTGACACATTCTCAACTATCAGCTCCTGTGTAAGAGGGAGGAAGTGTGAGGTTACCTTAGCTAAAAGAGCCACCTGTTCAACCAGTTCAGGGTGAATACATCCACCAAACTATTATGCAAAGCAATGTAACGTCCCATTGACAGCACTGGAAACACCCAGTGTTCTAAAACATCCCTAACTCAACTCACTCAACACTATATGGATGTTAATTCAGGTGTGACGTCTCTGTGACATCTGAACTGAAAGTTGGAGTTTGAGTTTAGCTTTGGCACATCCTGCTGGGCCCCTGGGGTGGACTTGCCAATTTTGGCAGTCTGAGAAAGGGAAAACAAACACAGATGAGAGGTGAAAGTTCGGCGAGAGAATGTCGAGTGATGCACCTTGTGTTTGACACAAAGTATTTACAGTCTAACTCGGCCACGCCCCCCTCCCTCTTGACCTTTCGGCTGACCTCATTCCAACATGATTGCAAGAGTATGTTAATATCCATGTTCCCACCTCTGCATGCACAGCACAGCGTAGTGCGCATCTGACTGGAAGCTGAAGCTCACTGCTCTCGTAAGTGATAGCTCAAGCTGAGGAGCTAGTGAGTGGATCGAGTACAGAGCTGTCATCGTGCAGAGTGGACGCCAGTGAAAAGGGGACAGCTAAGACCAGAAAGCCCCATGACAGGCTTGGACTGAAGAGCACAGATCAGCAGGGACAGCAGCTGCATTTAACTCTTCAGTATCTCAGGAACATTAGCAGATGGAACATTATAATGTCATGGTTAGGTAAACAACAGTACATAAGCTATGCAGATATGAGTTATCACTGATTAGAGTTATGTGCCTTTAGTGTAAGAAGGCAATTCAATTTTGACATTTCAGAAAAAAACATTATATTGTGTGCAAAATATCAAATGGCACAATGTATTCTTGATTGAGAAGTTGTCTTTGTTTTTTTTTTGTTTTTTTCCCACTGGGTGAAAATGCATCTATAGTAATATCTTCCTATCGTCAGTCAGTGTTGATCATATTATTGTCTTTTCCACTAACACTCAGACTGCTAAATGTCTATTTACTCACAAACAGTTTTACTTCTGTTGCTACCACATTCCAATGATGGAAGCTGGGTTACACATTAACTAAACAGCATCTCAGCAGCTTCTTCACACTTAATCTCTCATCACAGTCACCTTCCTTTCAACATGTTGACTTAATGATGGCACAAGAGGAAAAGTCAAAGTCAGTAGGCTTCATTGTCTGGAAACCATGACTGTACAAAATTTCAAGGCAATCTATCCAATAGCTGTTGAGATATTTCGGTCAAGACCAAGGCAATGGACTGACTGGACTGGCAGACAGACTGACAAGCCTGGCTAAAAACTCACAGTGAGTAATTGTGTACCTTGAGAATAATACACCAAAGTCCGTGGCAAACAAAGACCAATGTGCAGTCATAGGATCAAGCAGGTTATTGTTTATCTGCAGGATTAGAGAGCACTCTCTGGAGGGATTTCTGTGCATACAAATTGTATTTTTCTCCAGAGCAAATCCACAATAAGGTCATCAAAGCGTTGCTACAGGTTGCCATCTTTTGTAATACTGTCTGTTTGTTCAAAGGCTGGCAGCTGGTTTGGGGACTGGCAGTGCCTCAAACCTGGCAGGTGGACCAGACCAGTGCTAAGAGAAAGAGATTCTTAGTAAGGAGACCCAGAACATACATACACGTCCCCTGACACTCACACACAGGCCTTTGATCCATCACCAAACTTGACTAGACAGGTTTGGGTGGGAACTTGTAAGGCATTGTTTGGACATATCACTCATCAATTGTCCTGCAGCACAACAAAAGAAAATCAGATAAGTCCAGCTTGGTGGAGCCTGGACTAGTTTGTTTAAGCAACTGTGTCATGTCGGACTGTTAGTCTCTCGGCCACTGCAACATGAGCCAAATAGAAGGCCTCCCACGCTGTCTGAGCGTAATGAGGGCTAATCCCTTCGCAGCTGCAACGAAGAACAGACACTTTATGAAACTGGCACGGAAAGGCCTGGTGGCACCTCTGACTGATCACAGCGGACAACGCCTGACAGGTTTCAAGGTTGCACATGAACGTGACTAATGCACAGGGTAAACACGCCACATGTGAAGCAGCTCACAGGGTTTGTAATACGATCTTTATGAATCCAAGGGTCAAGAACAATAAACATATGCATAAACAGAATTAATGACATAAGAAAAGTGAAACATATGCAAAAATACCTTCTATAACTAAAACTGCTAACACAGCATTAGCACCAAAATCAGAATTTAGGACGAGACAAAGCTAACGCTCCTCTAGCATACAGCTACTTTAAGACTTTGATGCTACTCTCAGTGCTTTTTTTAACCTTTACCAAACCACTGTGTCAATATCCTGCAACGTGCAGCTGTCTTACCTTGCCTCATGTGTTTTCTCAAGCGCCAGAATACAATCAGGGTGACTAAGTGCCCCAAAACCACCAGGGCGGGGAGAGTGGGTCCTGGGGGACTTGGAGGCATTTGTTGTGACAGATAGAGAGAAGATAGAGGGGATGAGGGTGATGAGCCTGGGCTGTAGTGACAGGTGGGCCCTCACTAAGAAGGGGAGTGGGGCGGCGTGGGTGTGGCAGGGACATTTAAAAAAAAAAAAAAAAAGGCCATCTTGAGCAGGAATTCCTGCTGTTTTCCCCTCCCTGAGGCTATTACTGAAAGCCTTCTGGTCTGCCTGTCCTGATTGTTCAGCTGTTTTCAGACACCGGTCTTAAAGATGCACTCTACACAAGTTACACGATAAAGAGCAGCTTGTCACGTTTCGAAATATGTGACTTCTTTCCCAGTGCTAAAACAGGTTGTCAGAATTTATTGCTTTAGTACTTCATCCAAGCTCCGCTGTAAATCTGTGTCATAGACATCTCTATTCCATTTGGCATCTTTTCGCATGAGCTGCTGCAGGATGAAAAGGAACTATATTGTGTTTTTGTTCCTTATCTGACACACGTCTGTTAGTCACTCCATCTTATTGCAACAAGTACTTCATGTTACCATACAGAATGGCCTTGTTATCTGCATTCTTGGCCGATTCTTGAGAACAGGGTCAAACCTAATGAAGCAATGACAAGCATTAAAATCCTTAAGCCGGGCCAGCTTGTTTTTCTTTGATACAGTCTATCTAAAGTGAAAGGACTCAATGCAGCCTATTATTATTGCATATCTTGAAGCAGCCAATGATTACTGAGATCTTTAGATAGGTGACACAGCCATAAATGCTATAAAATCTACAAATTGAGAAAGTCCTATCTTTACTTTTGACACAACAATAACAAACAGCAGCAGCACTGGGATAGTAGGGAACGATCACGGGTGGTTGTGCTTTTATGGCAATCTGAAAGAGGCCTGATGATACACACACACGGCTGTATCTCACACACACAAACTAAAAGTTTTGAATAAAATACAGTCTTTATAAGTCACCCCTACTTGTTGACGGACTTCAGATGTCACAGTGACAGGAAAAACACATCGTAAAGGGAGGGGGGTGGGTGGGCGGGGGGCATTGCCTGCCTCAACCCCTGCCCTCACCCTCTTCTATCTACGTACCATCGATTAAAGGAAAAAACAGACGGCAGCCAACCTCACTTATGATTTAGGTCAGTGAACAGGTTTAAATATGGAACACAATCTGTGCGGCAGTAGCTGAAGGCAGCGCAAACGTGAATGTGTGTGTCTGTGTCATGAGAATGCGCACCAATCAGGAACACAACAGGACTTCACACTGTACGTTTGCCAAAAACTCACCAACGGTCAGCAGCCAGACAGACAGACAGACGCAGTCAGACACAGACAGACATGCCACAGCAACTCCACTCTGTGGACCTACCAGGTATGATCTTCATCTACAGTACAGAGAGGAAGAGGAGGACGAGGATGAAGAAAAAGAGAGCTGGACAGAGGGGGAATGAAGAGGACAGGAGAGGCTCCTGTATGTTTGCTCTGAACCGGCTTGTTTCTCCGTTGTGTTGAATTTTGACAGGCTGTGCCTGCTGCTGGGATCCGTCAGTCTGCTCTCCCGTGGCCAAGGGAGGAGGGACGACACGCCAAGCCTGGGGAAGGGGGCAGGGGCGAGGGGCTCAGAGGGCTGAGGGGGGGTTTGTGGCTAGGGAGAGAGGGCTGGAGCTGACTGAGTGTTATAAATATCCACCAGAGCCAGATGATCACACAGTGTCACAGTTAGAAACTGATGGAAGACCTCTGGCGGGACACTTGGCTACACTCACCCCCTAGAGACACCTCCCGCAAGCACAAGCAGAACCCCCCCCCCCCCCCCCCCCACACACACACACACACACACTTCTCTCTTTGATGATGACGGTGGCAGATTTATACTGTGATATTAAAAAAAAGATCTCATGTGTGAGCCCCCTAGGGTAAAACATGATTAACATATGCTAGTGTAAATCATCATTTAAACATAATATTGTCAGTACATACAAAAGTAGACTCATCACTACTATACCACAATGACTATCGTATTTCTAAGTTTTAGTCATCCAGAAATTTCAACTTAATCCAGTCAGTCACTCACCCACTCACAGCTCCTTTGCATCACAACCAACCTTCAGCTATAACAGGATTATCAGGATCATTTCTAAGTTTTAACTCAAAGTCTGACATTTAAATTGTAAATGAGATGGGTTAAACTGGGTATACTCAGCGTCATTGTGGGAAAAAGCCCCAGCAGTAACATTAAGCAGACAAAAAGCAACAAAGTCAGTAAATATAAAAACAGAGCTCAGACTGATGGTTTGCTAAATAAGATCACACAGAGTTTAGTGATGGACAGATTTTCAGAGAGTTTAGCATAACCAGAGCTCTCAGTGTTCATCCCCTATTGCTTTTGGGATCACAGCAATGCACAGCATTCTCTAAATATAGTAGCATCTAATATACGCATATGGCTTTATCAGTTCTAGTGGTGACAACTGTCTCCATTTCGCCGTAACACAAAAAGCCATCCCACCCAGTGTCTGGAGGGTAGAGCTGGGATTGTCTTCTCTCATGATACATGGGCACTGTAAATGGAGGTCCTGTGTAAAATGAGAAACAATGTAGGGGCTTTACGGAGGATCACAGGGAATTCCTCCATGAACATCCTCATGTGCCTTCACGAACTCCTGAACTTAACAGACGCCTGAGCCCTACAAACACATTATTCATGTCAGGACACATAGGCGAAAGGTATTCTAAGCTTGTGTCTAGAGGGAAATACCTCTCATCTCAGTCTACACCTATATAGCGCAGAGGCTCCATTCTGTAAAAACTGCTCTCCCCTAATGAGCAATTAATGCTGACTAAGCAGGTGGTGAGATCTCTCTTGAGAAAACACTGCTTAATGTAACATTTAAAACCTTTTAAAACAAAGGTCAAAGACCTGGGTGAAATTAAAGATAAGGCTATAATAATCTCACAGAATACTGAACATGTGCAAACTGTAACCATTTCACCAACTCAGTCACAGAAATGAAGTTGAGTCAACTCCTGCAATAAGGCCCAACATGTACCCTGGGAAATGACTAATGGAATAACCATTCTGTCCAAACCCTTGATGTTATCCATATGTTATTGATCTCTCTGTTTCCAGAATTTGGCCCACAGCGAGTTAACTGTTACACTGCTACAACAGATTTATGATTCGGCATTACTGCCCAGCCTCTAGTTATTATAATGCAGCAGACTGCTATTAAATTTGATATCAAACAGTTTGTGCTTGCCAATGCGGTACATCAAACTGGCAACTTAAGCTTCTGTGCTGGACGATCACACACAACGGGGACGTGGGAGAGGATTATGTTTTGGTTGCTCATTACACTGTGCAATCATTTTCATGCACTTCTTTGCTCCTTCTTGCCAACAAACATTTCAGTTTTAAGCACAGATACTGATTCTTGTTTTATATCTGAAAGTCAGAATTTTATAGAAATAACGCAGCTTTGGACGACTCCAGCCGTCATCTCTTGTTTCATTCTGTCTCAGTATTTTCAGCACTGGCACAGACTGTTGTATCAACATCTCTTCCTCGTCTAAATGTTTGCTTGGTGTGCGTGTGTCTCAATTTATGAAAGGTCGGCTGCCATGTTCTGACGCTTGTGATGAGTCCAATAACATGTAAGATGTGTTTTCACAGGTGGAGTCAGCTGTAAAAGATAGGGCACTGCAGCTAAGGTCATTTACTTTGTTTTGAGCAAAACATTACTGGTGGCCAACAGCAGAAACAGAAGCAGCGGATTCTACTGAAGCTGCCAACTCACAACACTGCCTACTGATAGATGGCATGAGATTGAACATTCACTATGTCCCCTGACTTTTTTTTCTGTTTCTACTCGAAAAGGTCAGGCTCATAATTCAAGCTCTCAGATTTGAGAATGGGCTGGGTGAGTCATAACATCGAAATGATGTGCCACCATAATGAAAGGCGCAGAGCTGCAGCACACTGTAGCGATTCATTTAACCAATCACACAAGTATGTACCGGGCATGATTTCAGAGATGAAAACATGGAGGACCTCAGTGACATGTCTGGGATATGATTTAGCCTAATTGCCCCTGGTGCCATGTGTGGGCAGACTTTAAACAGCCTCTGGATGGTCTTTTCATACAAAAGTGCTCACTGCACGACTTTTGTTTCAGCACACGCAGCACCCTCCATTCAACAGAAATCAAAAGAGCTTCACGCAAAGTGTTCCCTAGAATTCTAAACCAGTTCAAGAAGACCTTGTTTTGAAAGTAACATTTTTGTGGCATAAGTCAGTTACTCAAATACCTTCCTTCTTCCTGGTTTCCACATCACTGATGCAATGAAAGAGTAATAGAAATTGTAGCAGGACAAAAGTAGTAATACCTCACTGCAACCATATCCTAGGGTGTAACTGAGTCTGCTGACAGCTATTTCATGAGCTGACATACCAAGAATACCTCACCCAGTGGGATCATAACACTAAAAATTGTATCTCCCTAAAGCACTGTCAAATCTAACACTACTCATCAAATCTGAAGCAAAATCAGAACAAAGCAGTTTTGGCAGCAGTCTGGCCAATGCTTAGCCTGATAAGCAAAAAGAAAACAAGGTTTGTCCATTATTTAGCGTGAAATACGGGTTAGTTATGTGAGTTTTACTTAAACATGTGTGTCCTATGAACAAACCTCCGATTATAGTTGGAGCATTTGGTCTGTGCAACAGATGACAATGGTTGTTAATGGACAGCAGATGTCAGCAGTGGGTCAGCAAACACTGTGGTCACCAGATTTGATTATGTCACACATCAGACTGAAGCCCACAATTAAATGTGTAATCTAAAACTTTGGAGAGGCTCACGATTCCAATTATCAGTGCTAAGCCGACTTCAAGGATGTTTCAGATGCTGAAGAGCAAATGTAGTTAATGATGATTTCCATATGCTGTTTACTGTATTTGCAAGTCAGAAATATTGTTTTATCAAACTGCAAAAGGGACTTATTTTCCTGATTAGCAGCACAGACTGAATAAAGGAACTGGGCTGCTAATTGAATCCAGATCTGCTGTCACGTGTGGAACCAAACAAACACACCCATAGAGCTGTGAGCAAGCTGTTCCAGCTTCCTGACTCTTTGTCCGTTGCTCACACCCACAACAGACAACGCCCATGTGAAGTCCTTGCTATACACCCTCTTAGGTATAAAAAAAATGCACACATTAGTCAAAATACTATATTTTCCTTTTAAAAGTTGTGAAATATTAAACATTCTGGAGTCACGTGAGTATGCTTTGGCATCATGAGTTCAGACGAGCGTTGCAAGTTTCACTTCAGCAGCACCGACCACAGCATCAAATGGCACATTTTTCTGGACTTTCTACAACTGTTATTTTCCAAATCCAGCAAAGGGGGCAAGGATATACTAGAGTTATCACATTGCCTACATAACTCCCATATCCCACACATACCATTACATAATGGTATGCAAGGGGCATGCTTATCTTCTATACAAGACAGGCTGAAAAGAGAACTGAGAAAACAACCACAGAATATAAAACGGTGCCAAGAACACAGTCTTACTGGAGCAAGGAGGAGAAATGCTCCCAAAAGCACCACACCTCCTTCTCTTAGTCAGTCTGGCTTAAACTCGCGCGCAACTATCTCAGCAGGGAACAGGCGAGGCTGAATCTCAGCAAACAGCCCCACCTTGTTGGAATGACTGCAGGTCTGCATAATCTCATTTGGCAAACACAAACGTCCGAAATCTCTGGAGATGGCTCCAGAGATTTCTGTTACCACTGAAACATGTGCAGAGCTCAATTTCTTACAAAACAAAATTGGAATTCCCCACCCAAAAAGTGTAGGTTTTTGGATTAGATTTTTTTAATAGACTGATAATTGTCACTTCCACATGATCTGCATGTAAACAGTGTGGTAAATCACAGGTACAATTTAATTGCCACTGAATGCTGAGATTTTATATATAGTTTTCATGTTTAACTTTCACCTTTGATTATGTGGGGAGGAGGAACCTGTGCCATAATGTGCAAAATCTGACAGTGTCTCGAGACCACTGTGCTATGACAGTGTTACTGATACTTCATCTATTTTAACACACACATAATTAAATCATGCTGGACTCTTCTCACCAGCTCACTGAAACTATTCCTAAAGAGAGACTGCCTTTCAGTCCACATCATAAAGCAAAGGCTGGGCTCTGTAACTTTAAACCATAAACTGTAATCAAATCACCCCAAGTAATACTTTGGAAGAGAATTTAGAGACAGACAATTACAGTATGGGGATGTTCTATGGGGATGTATGAAATACTTTAAGTACATGACAATGTGGAAGAGCAACAATAGAGCCATCATCAAATATCCTACCTAAGACCTCCCACACTTCAAAGCAAGGTGGAAGCCAACAAGCAAGAGTAACAACATCACATGCATAGAGAGAGCAGGACAAGGCAGGAAGTAGGCACACATTCGAACAAACCTTCAATGAAGTTGGGCCACGTCTTCTCCTCTGGCTCTTCCAGTGAGTGGTCCCACTCTTCCTCAGGTGAGGCTCCCTGCACCCTGGCCCCTGCCGCCCCTGATAAAAGTGCCCGCTCTATGGCAATTGCTTCCAGAACATCCAGGTCCAGTTCTTCTCCTTCTCCCTCAGGTTGTACAGGTGGAGGAGGTGACTGTTCCCCAGTTGACTGAGGACTTACAATCTGCTTCACCTCAACTATCTCTTCAACCACTACAATTTTCCTCCTCATGGCGGCCTCGTCTATGTCAGTGCTTACGGATTCACAGGTGTCCCCCAGGTGAAGCTGGTCAGGCAGGGCAACTGCGGGTGTGGCAGTGGCAGAGGGTGTGTCCTCCAAGTCCCTCTTCTTCTCTTCCTCCTTCTTTAAGGCCTCAGAGACAGAGAGCGTTTTCTCTGTGCTGCGCTCTGCTGCCTGACTGGCTGAACGTTGTGCAACTTTGGGAGGCTCCTCTTGCTTGGCGAGGGGGCTGGCCTGTGCCTGAGCTACAGCTGCCTCTGCTGTTACCACTGGTGCTGCTGACGCTAATTCTCCGGCTGCGTGCGCTTCCCTCGCAGTGGAGGATGTTTTTGGTTTCAGAGCCTCCCGCTTGATTTTCTCTGCAAAGGGCAGTGCTGGCTCCACCTCCCCTTTGTCTGCTGGGGCCTCAGAGAGCACAGCTGCTGCCTGCCTTGTTTCCTCATTGCACATTCTTTCAGGAGTCATCTTTGGAGGAACACTCAATTCTGTCAGTTCAGAGGCCATGACAGGGCTGTCTTTAACTGTGGCCTTGGGCAATGATGTAATGTTAGTGGACGGCAATGCTTCGGCTTCAGGCAAACAGACAGGCTTTGTGCTTATGGTGTCTGATACTGGTGCCTGAACCTGCTTTTTCCCTTTCCCTTTCTTCCTGCCCTTTGAAGATTCCTCTGCAGCTCTCTCTGTGCCTATTAGGGATTTACTCTCAACGGCGGCTTTCTGAGATTCTGACAGTGGTGCAGGGCTTTTCTCTTCAGGTTTAGGGCTTGCTTGTATAAGCTCCACTTGAGTTATTTTCTGCACACTCACTGTTTCCACTTTAGTGACGGTCATTTTCTCAGATTTCACTGGTTCCACGAGGGGCAATTTAGAGTTTAACTTGTCTTTGGAGCATAACGGTCCCAGTGCTATTTTGCTGACACTGCTTTCCTCAACTTTCTCTTTAACTTGTGTATCACCTGGAAGTTCCACTGGGGGCACTGCAGGGATCTGATCTAATGGCAGTGACGCTGCTTTTGAAATACTCTGGTCTGAAGTTTGTTTTGAGACTTCCATTTTTGGCTTCCCATCTGTTTGTTGAAGAACTTTCTTTATTTTCCCTGCATCAATATCTATTTGAACCTGAGCCTCATTTTCCTCAACAGGTGATGCCCCCACAGTCTTTATGCTGGTACACACGGCCATTGGCTCTGAAGTGATCACTGGCGTGGGTTGGAGGGTGTTTTTAGCCACCTCCTCAGAGGGCTTGTCAATAGAGGTTTTTTCCTTCTCCACCTTTGAGTCAGGCAGCTCCTCAGCATTGATGCTCTTGGATATCTCACCTGGAGATTTCTTTTTCTTTCTTTTTGATTTAGAGCTTCCCTCCACCACTTGCTTGGTTTCCACAAGCACCTCTGTGGTGGCGGCATTTTGACTGCACTCAGGTGAAGAGGAGTCTTTTGGCAGTAATGTGGGGTCCTGTAGTAAGACTTTAAAGTCATCTGGCACTGTTTTTTCATCTTTCTTGACATGAGAAATCACCTTTGTATTGGTTTTCTCCTGTTTTGTGACCATTTCTGTTACTGTAGCTTTCCCCTTGACAGGTTTGTTATCTTCAGTACTGGCCACAGGTGCTGAGAGAGTCGTAGTAGTTTTAACTTCAAGTATTGAGGACTCAGCCACCTTTATAGTTTTCTGGGGCACTTCACTAGCTGGGAGATTCACTGAGGTCACATCAATGGGCTCCTGGGTCACTTTAACTTTAGAGATCTCCTTTACTGCAGTAGTAGGCAATACTGGCCTGCTGGTTGTACAGTCAGGTGTGGGTTTGGTGGTCACCTGAGTGGCAGGGACTTCAGCAGTTGTCTTAGCCGTCTCATGATCTATTTTAGATTCAACTGGGGGCTTCCCCTCTGCATTTTTAACTGATCCCTTTGCTCTCTCAAGCTTCTCTTCCTTGACATTTTTACTGACAGGTTTTGAGATGACCGGTGTGGCAGTGTTACTGACGAGTTTGGAGGTTTCCTGAGCAGCAGCCATTGTACAAACTGCCTGGGCCTTCACTTTATCAGTTACTGTTTCAGGTGAAGCTTTGACTTTTGCAGGTTTAATTGGATCCACCTTTCTTGTCTCTTCTTCCTTGATATCTTTATTGACAGGTGTTGTGAAAACAGGGGCAGAAGTGACAGTGTCAGTAAGAAGCTTAGGGGTTTCTTGAGCAGCAGGCATTGTAATAACTGCTTGAGGCTTTACTTTATCAGTTGCCATTTCAGCTGTAGCCTTGACCTCTGCAGATTTACCTGGATCCACAACAACCTTTTTCATCCTCTCCTCTTTCGCCTCTGTATTAGGAAGTGTTGTGATGGTTACCATTTTCCTTGACTTCATGGAAGTTGTTCCATCAGTGAGTTTAAGCTTGTCTTTATTTGTTCTGGGAGTAGAGGGTTCAGCTGGAATCTTTGATGTTGCAGCACCTGCAGCCTCAGCGGCAGCAGCCACACTTAACGGCAGGGCTATTTTGGAGGACACTGATGTCAGAGTCTGTGACACATCCTGTGTCAGAGCCGCTCTCTGAACCTGGACAGAAACTGTAGCATTCTCCTTGGGGACTTCAGACACTTTTCTCTCCTTTGACGTCGTTACTGGCTTCTCGCTGCAAACGTCACGCTGCTGATGAGAAACTCTTTTACCCCAGTTCTCTTCCATCACAGCTGTTTCACTTCTGAAGCTGTTCCCCTTCCTAAACAGAGGCTGAGACTGGTCCTCCACCTCCCATGATGCTTTTGGCCTCACTGGTTCTGTAGTCAACGGACGACCCCTAAACCTAGGTGTCCTATCAGAGTAGCTCTCTCTTTCTCCAGGAGCCATCATTTTATGGCGGTAGCCTTGACGCTCAGCCAGAGCCTCTTGGCTCTCTGCTTCACCCTTGCGCCCTGGTTTAGGAACATAAGATGTAGGACCTTCCACAGATTGGACCCGTGCAGCCCGGTGGGCAATGGCCAAGGTGGCAGCAGGTTTTCTTACCCTCTGCAGGGAGGCAGGGACAATTTCAGGTGGCAAGTGGAGGTAGTCACGCAGGTAAACAATGCCTTCGTTGGTCAGGTACCAGTAGAAATGTCTCCAGGCAAATGTCTCCTTCACAAAGCCCCGAGACTTAAGAGATCCCATGGCACGGATTACTTGTAGGTTACTCACACCTTCTATCTCAGGGTGCTTGGTCTGTGGCCTCTTGTCCTTCTTGGCCACCATGACACCATCTCGAAACAAGACCTCATAGATGGCCCTAAGGTCCCGCAGGGGCATCAGCATTCCAGCAACCATTGTGCTTTTTGTCACTAAACTCTTTTAAAGTAAAACTGAAAATAGCAACATGAAAGGAAGACAAATAAGAAATCAAGATCTCACGTCTTGTTGTGTGAAAGAATCCAGTGGCAAAACCAGCTGTCACGTGCTTCTCAATTCAATTAGAAAAAATGAACGAGGAAATCCATGTAATCTTTTCTCTTACTTTGTTTCCCTCTTGTTCTTGCTGATCCTTTGGATATTGTGAAGAAAAAAGAATATTCCTCTGTGAAATCTGACTTAAACAAAGTCAGAAGTGTTCTGTTCCCCTACTTTCAGCGTGGCTGGGAATGAACAGTCTCCGTTCTGCCGAGATGGCAATGACAGAATGGAAGAGAGGGAGCGTGTGTGAGAGAGAGAGAGTGAGGCACACTTCTCAGTCCGGCTCCTCCTACCCTCTCTATTTCTTAGGAAAAAACTGGCATGGAAAAAAATTCTCACCAAAGTAAATAGTACAGCTGGAAGTAGGGAGCAAAGAAAAAAAGTGTTGTAATAAATCGATTTGAAATAAAGGAAGAGCAAAATCAAATGAATGGAAGAACACATCTATGAAGAGTGTCTGAGCACATGTTCTGTAGCTCTGTGACTTTTACGGAGACACCCACCCAGACACGAAAGCACACGCCTCCTATTCAATGTACACGCTCTCTCTCACACACACACCCACACCTCTAAACACACTACGACTGGCTGATACACACCCTTTGGCATGAGACACACACACACACACACACACACATACACACACACACACACACACACACACACACACACACACACACACACATCGGCCCAATGAATGGACGCTTCTAAACAGAGATTAGTTCAGAGGAAAGAGAGTCGACCTGTTGGTATCTATCCTACCCTCGAGAGACCTGCTGGGCATCCATGTAGGTTATCAAGCACAAGGTGTCTCGTTTTACACATTTCTTGATCAGGTATCACTGAGAGGCTTTTACTCCACACACACACGGTGTGGTTTTCAAGTCTCATGTCGCAGTCTTTGAATGTGTAAAGGCTGGTGATATTTTACAAACATTTTACAGACTGGTAATTTGATAGCAGAGCTAACAAAACTCATGTTAAGTTCAATTCTATTCATGTCCCCAAGTGAAGGAAACTACATAGCCTAATCAGTATTTCCCATAGCAGCTCATTAAAATGACGCAACAGGCTGTAAAGCACCCTTAAGTTGTGTTGCTGCATCAGAGAGCTAACATTAGGGCTTCATGCCTCAATTTAGCTGGGAACCAAGGATCTGTCTTGCACAACTATATAAAGAACTGTGCATTATAGCTAACCTTTTCAGCACTCCCAGAAACATGATATCAGATTTCTTTCCCTAGATCACTGCTCTCTTCTGTACATCTGTCTCCCGTTCGTCTCTCTGTGTCAGTGAGAGTGTGCTGTCATGGCCAGTGTCCAGTGAAAACCAGACTAGAAGGAAAGCTGACCATTGTTGGACAGAGCAGAGGAGCACACGTCAACTCATCCAACTGCATAGAAACGGATACACTGGAGAGCAGAGTAAGGAGACAGTGCTGTGCTGGAACACAGTGATCCAGTCGCGAAATTACAGCGGCAATGAAATGATGCATTTCCCCTCCTGTTTGAAACCACACACTATTACACACTTGCAGAGGACTGTTTTCATTTTATTTGCCATGGCAACAGTCAAATGAAGAGAGCCAGTTCTGAGTAAGCCATATATCCGCTTTCAGGGCTGCAGTGGAGCAGAGGGCCATAAATCTGTTGTCCTGGACAGCTGGACTACACTGTCATTTATCAGACCACTATTAGCAAAGACACTGATATGATCTCAGACAAACCATAAGCACACTGTCAAATTTTCATCAGCATTCAAGAAATTATCTGAGGGCAAAAACACAGTCTTACATACAGCATGTGCTTAAAACCAAACATTAAATATGAACACAAAGAAGCAGTAATATTCAATAAATTAAGTCTTCCAGTGATAGCAGACAGAGTTTTTGATATTCTGTCCCACAACAGTTCTTTGACAGTGACCGAGTTAGACTTGGTGATGATGCTTCAGGCCATGTATGTACTCCACCTATAGTCGATAAGCTCTAAATCATCTCTTAAGATGTTACATCTTCCTTTGTGGTGCAAGTAAAGTTAATGATTCAGAGTGAAGGCTGGGAGGGGTTTTCAGTGGAGTGACAAATGAATACTCAGGTTTATTGTACAAGAAAGGCATTCCTCTGTATTACGAAACAAATGTTTTATTCTTGACATGCTGCAGTTTGCCTGGCATTGAAGCGAAAGCGTTGGTGATGGCAGCTGATAAAAGCTGGATGTCTATGTGCCTGTGTGAATCTGCAAGCTTGGGTTTAAGTAAGGCTATTTAAGTTGCATGAAATTGGTTCTGAAACATTTTATTGCTCAACCCATTTGGTATGGTGTGGTACGCTGCTGAATGTCTAGCTGGCAGTTAGCATGTCATGTAAACCAACATATAATGAACTTATCCAAAGAGAAAAAAAACAAAAAACAAAAAACAAGCACATTGCAAAACCAATCACAGACCAGGCAACTATGTGTTAACATTTGGGGTAATCTGCAACACCATGCATGGTGCCCTACTCTCCAGACTGCATATCAGAGTGATTTCATGCACTGTTTATGCACAAAGTGTTCAGTGAACTTCAAACTACCCACAGTGACCCTTACTCTGGCTTGAGGCCCGGTCCCTGCAGCCATCCAAATATCAAATATGACCGCTTCAACAGAAATACTGTATCACCAGGCCTGACAGACGCTGGCAATGCACATGGTGTGCTTCACAGTGCTATGGTGGTTACAAAAGCTGTGTACAGGTTTGAGGTGGTATTAACAAGTTAATAAATGATCACAAATAGCCTCTCAGAGGGGAATAGGATTTAAGTTCACTGTAGAACTGGTCTGTATTCAGTACACACATATTGCAGCAGCAGACAGTTGCAAATGGAGGCATGATGTGATTGATTAAAGCAGATAAAAGAGTAATAAGGAAGGGTATCTGAATAGTTTCCTGGTCAGGAGTCCACTTCTGTCTCAATGTTTCAGACCTCCACATGTCCCAGAATAGACTTGTCATCACCAATTCATGGTGGCTGGCCATTGGCCCACTGTAAAGACCGGCTGCTCTGGTGTGTTGGTCCTGCACACGTGGTCTCCATTCTGATATCAGATCCAAGCCACTCCAGCCACTTCCAGGGAAAGCAAAGGTCAGCAGAGCCTTTCTTATCAACTAATGCATGTGCTTACATTACAGTGTGATGCTGAAATTAAAGAACAAATAGTAGAATCTTGGGCTCTGCTTACGAATGACACATGTAATGCTAATGTACCGGTTAGCTTGATACCTGTCTATCAAGGTATTAAGATTTAAAGAAAAGTTGAATTTGGCAGCTGCTTTAAAAGCAGGTATAAATACGACAAGTTTGCCATCTGCCAGCCACTGACCAGCAAGCACTGCAGCTTTCCAGCTCAGCAGAAGTAACTGAAACTAAATTTCTTACGGTAATTTGAAGTAAGGCACCTATTGTGAACGCATATGAGGTGGATAAAGCAGACAGAGAGGGATTTTAATGGGGTAGCTCTGAGTCTACCTCACATCATGACTTGCACTTTTGTAGCTATGACTATATGCTACAATGCATGAGAGCTCTCTTTTATCTGGACCATAAACCTACTTTCATTTCAGGAGCTTGACTGGGTATAGTTAGGTGAGTGACCCCTCAGTCAGGGACAGCTGTGCCCCCTGACAGAGCTGAGGCATGTTAGAGCACAAACACCTCCCACCCAGGAATCTGCTAAAGTTAGAGATTGTTGTAAGCAGCTTTAAATGGAGGCAGGGGTTGTCACTACAGTAATCATCAGCTTTCCAAGTAAGCAATTTTAATTGACTCATGAGTTATTGCTTTAACAAATTATAAACTGATTAATTAAATCTAACTGGTGCAATAAAAAACATAAATAGTTTTAGTGACAAAAATTTGTAGGTTTTGGTCTGGAGGAATAAAAACTTAGTTAAAAGACACAGGCTGTGGTAAGACCAGACAACATACTTGTACAAAATGCAAAAATGTATCTTAACTGAAACAGTAAAGCATGCTTCCGTGTTTGGGTGATCCTTGGGCTTTTCCTCTCAGGCCATCAGTGCATTGGCCGGGGGCTCTGCTGACATTTCATGCATTCAGTGTTACTCACCAATATGCACTACATGTATCAGAACATGACAAGAGATTTGTCATGTTCTTTAATTTTTTAACATTATATTCCTGTCCTAATTTCAAACTTACAGTTGTCCAGGCTCTGAAGAAATAGTATCGCATATTGTACAATTTGTTAAGCCCCCCAGAGTTTACAATTTTGGTCTAAATATAAACTTGACTTGTTGACTTGACAATTGTAACACTCTGACTGACTACATGAGGCCTTAATCATACCCTCATACAACCCCCAAGACAACCTTGACTGATATTTGTATGCGACAGCATGAACAACAGTGTCAATTAGTGCTTGCATGGGTAGAGAAAGCAGCCTTTGAAATGCAAGAAGGATGAAGATGCAAGGATTAACCCCTGGCACTGACTGGTCCATGGCTGTAATTGGGATGATCTAGCAGGGTTAAAGACAGATGACTTGAAGGGAACTGTGTGTCATGTGCACAGCCATTGAGACCACAGATTTGAGGAGCTGGCAGTAGAAAAATGCTGTAGGCCTATATACTGTCCCACCAAACACAAACCCACAGAAGTGTGCTAAACCACAGATTAGATTCAGACAAAGGAGCACTGTGTGTTAGGAGCTGTGAGCATGGAAGGAGACTGAGAGGTGTCTTTGGCATTCCTCACCCTGTGCAAAAATAAATTAACTTTTCTTGGATAACACAGGTAAAAAAAAAAAAAAAAAGGCAAACTACATTATATGGGAATTAATACTCTGCTCAGAGCTGAGGGGGAAGAACAATAGACAAGTGTTCTGAAATCAATCAAGTCACTATAAGAACTGTGCTTGTTGCTTTGCCAACCTATTCTTGCCCCATAAATATCTTTGTAGTTGCATAAGGCTTGTGAAAAGCAACTGTGGAGTAAGGCATCTTTGTTTTCTAAAATAAAGTATGTGTAACTGTGTAAAAGTTATTCAGCAAAGATGAATATTTGTGGGAAAGCTTAAGCTAAGTAATATAAAACTGTACTGGCGTCACAAGTAGAATAGTCTACTGTGTGAGTGGAGGAAAAAAGCCAACTCTTGGCTTTTGTCTCAGCAATATACACATAAATGCACATGGAAAGTCCATAAACTGATGTGTGCATGAGGTAAAAATGGACTTGCTTATGTTCTTAACTCCACGAGTCACGGATCACACTGACTTCTCCTTTTCCAGAGTGGAAAGAAATGAAGTCACAGATTATGCCTCCCTTCACCCTCCTTACTGACCAAAAATAAGCAGGAGCACCCAAAAAGTCTGACGAGTCCCTTTCATTCTTTCTTACTCTCTCTCCAATAAGCTGTCTGTCATGTGTTAGTGGTCGGATCTCTATGTGTCCAACCTTACAACACCCCCTACAGCCTCTCAGACTTGGACAGGAGCCCACCCATTAGGGGGGAAAGGAGAGCGCACTGAAAGCAGGAGGAGACAGATTTGCCATGTGTATGACTAGGAACATCTTTGGCCAAGGATAATAGGGGATAATATTCCCTATGATTGATGAAGATGATGCCAAAGTATTCCTCACTCCAACGTTTTACATCTACTGTATCATGCAGCACTGTGGGAAAGGGTATGTATTCCTCCTGCAGTCAAAAAATGTTTCCTGCCGTTCTGACTAGAGTAATAAAAATCAGCTCTTGGTGGTAAATTCTGCAAACATCCAGTGACTACAAAAACGCTTTGTGCTGTAAACAAGTTCCAGCAGTGAGATCGGGACAGAAAATTTGAACCAGTCCTCAACTCTCTTGTTCTTTCTCCTGTGAGAGCTGTCTGCCAGCTCAAATGAACGGCAGCCAGGGATCAGAATCAGCATGCAAGAGATGTATTACACCGTTCAGGAGTGAGAAAAGCCTAAACTATCGTTGCATAAGGCAAATACATGATGTGCTCCACATTCCATAATGTGAAAAATGAGCTGCTGTCCGTATGTGGCCACACCTCTTCACAACAAAAACTGTCATCGGACCAATGCTGACAACCATTCACTCATTGTGCCCTGCCTCCTTTTCCAGTATTGTTTTATGATCAATCTAGATTCGCCACTTACCTTTCTTTGGGCTGAGCCAGAACCGATCTCCAAGGGGATCTCCTCTGTCCATGCTGCTTTGATCTGACATATCATACAAAGGCCTCAGTGGCTCCAACAAAATACAACACCTTCTTACTGCTTTCACCGCCCAGTCAAAACCACACTGCTACTCCTTCCTTTTACCCTTGTGAGACCCAATGCCCATCCCGCGGAACAACATGGCAAGCAAGATGGGTCTAAATGAGAGATGGAATGGGAGTGGAGGGGTACATTCAGGGTAGGGAGGGTGTTTGTGAGAAAAGAACAAGGGAATCTTTTCATCTCTGGCACATAAATGGAGAGGAACATCTACACCATAAATCTGAGGGCCTGGCCAGGCTGGACACATCCTCTGTGCTGCCCCGGATACGCTGCCCCATGTCCCATACATCTGAAGGCGTCCACGCTTTCTTCCAGCAGCAGCTAACTGGGAGATACACACTGGGTTCTTTGTTTGAGAAACCTGGCAAATTACTGTCCCAGAGATTAAGAAGGGTGGACACAGGGAAAAAGGGAAGGACAGGAGATCTAGATACAGTAGAGAAAGACAGAAAACAAGGAACTAAGAGCCAGTCTGTAAAAGGCTCCAAGGCATCCAAACCAAACCCCACAACAACTCTCACTTTTTCTCTTGCATGCCCATTCCTTGGTTTATGGCGAGCAATTAAGTTTTATGTAAGTTATTAAAAGAACAACAAGTTAATCTTAGAACTGGAGACAAGTAATGTCCTTTCAATGTGCAACTGGTAGAACCATATTTCAGATCACAGGTAACAGCTAATATTGTTGAGTCCTTATCAGTTATGGCTTGTTTTCAATGAGTGTGATTGACCCTGAGGGGTAAAACACTGGGATAAAGTTAAGACTGAACTGAGCAGGCACACACTGCAGGACTTTGTTCAGGCCAATCTCTGAACGTATAAAAATATAATCCTCCTTTCAAAACATTTTAATGGTAATGTCAAAATTCCACTGCGGCCCCTTCCTTGATCCTTGACTAAAGGAGTCTTGACATAGATGACAAGACAATCAGGAGGAGGATTTTCACCATTGCAGCATGAGTTCACACACGCTGGTGTCTGAAATGATAGGTCCACGTTTTTTCAAGCCTTTCCTAATGCAGTACTTCTAATATCTCCAAAAATGAACTTCTCTCTTTGTGTGTGTCCATGAGACTCATTAAGGAAACACTGTCTGTGAAACAGAAAGAGGAATTTTGTACAAAAAGGCTGTAGCTTTGGATACCTTCTTAAGTTGGCTAACAGACTCATATGGGCTTCAGGTAGGATTTGATTTTCATGGCCAGGAATTATTAAGGACAAAAACCAAAAAAACAAGCAAAAAAAAAAAAAAACCTCTTTCAATGTACTTACACCCATGAGAGTATCAGAAACAAAAAAAACAGTGAACCTATCCTTTAAGTACCAGTGATCTGAAATCATGCTTAAATGGAAGTTGAACCTCACAAAATGGAGCTCCAGGCTGGTCGGTGAGGAGAGTCTAAAATGGCTGTAGGGAGCACCAGGTCAGGCAGTGCCAACAGCCTGTTCGGGCCACACATAGACACAGACTAATGCTGGGCAAGCTCATTCATTCCTCCTTTAAACTGCATTGGTATGAAGAAACGGCAACAGAGGAAACATCTGAATGAACACGGAAACAATGTAACAAAGTCACGTTTTAAGGACTAAAAGGAAAAAAATAGGAGAAAATTTTCAGGATGAGTCAGCGTCTACAAAACACACATGGGTGTGGCCATGCTGGCCTTTGTTGCTATAGCAACACAGCCCACAGGTTAGGCAAATACTATGTGTCGTCCACGGTTGAGGTCATGAGGAACGTGGGCCTGCTGCTGCTGCCATGGGCGACCGGCTCTCAAACAGCAAAGCCTGACACAAGATCCGGACTCTGGCCTTCAGGACTGGCTGCCACAATGTGCAGATTTGCATTGTAACCTGAAGAGGCTGAGCCTTATTTATAGGTAGGCATCCTGACGATCAGCCACTAATAAAATACAGACAAACACAATGCAGGTGCCTCCTCATGCACGCACACGCACACACACACACACACACACACACACACACACACACACACACACACACACACACACACACACACACTGCTACAAATGCACACAGACACACAGAAAGGTTATTTATTATCCTCACTCCCATAAAACCCTCCATCTGGAGAGAATGAATCAGTTGCATTCTTTCTTTCCTCAGAGCAGAGAGAAAAAAAATTACTGCAGGAGCTGCTCCTTTGACAAAAGAAAGACTGCAGTAAATGCATTCAGTGTGTTTGTGGCTGGGGAAAGAAAAGGCTTATTCTCCCACAGCTTTACAGTCAGAGAGTTTCAGACAGCAGTGACTCACCATCATTATTATCTCTGGAACTTTCATAAACTGGCCATAACAGAGCTGAATGACCCACAAGAGGGCTCCCGTACCTCCATCATGTAGGAACAATGGGACATTCTCCACTCAGACTGCTGCTGTTTCAAATGTAGTTCTGAAAGATACTCTATTTGCAAGAAAAAAATGTCAAGACTCAGCCTCAAGGCACCCTTGTGGAGTCTGAAAGGTGTTCTGTCTGATCACTTCGCTGCCTGAAATCCTGTCATTCCAGCGCCTAGAGGCGAGGGCAGAGCACCGCCCCAGCAGCATAGCAGACAAGACAGGTATGACGTCAACCTGATCCAGAGTCCACAGTTATTATAGTGTGTTATTCTTATATTTTGTTTTGAGTTCTGTTTCCAAACTGGGTTTACTCATTTCAGTGTTGTTCTTATTGTTTAAAGATGATGATTGGTTGGTTGAAGATGGTTTTTGTTTCACTTTCATTTAGTTTCAGTATTAGTTTTATTGTTATATGGGAGGCATCGGTCAAAAAGCAAGATGTAAAAAGTTCAGAATAGGTATTACAACACAAACGCACGCACGCACGCACACGCACACGCACACTTTGAAGAGGCAGTTGGCTCACAGTCATGCAGACATCCCAGTTTCAATAAACATATGCATCAATGCCTCCTCATGCTTGTTGTGCTGAAAAAGTTGACCCAATTGACAGACTAACAGTAAAGACATTTCCTGCATATTTTTCTAGTCTAGTTTTCATTTCATTCATTTTTTCTGGGAAGGGAAGAGAAATGAATGTGAGCAATAAGCTGTCTGCAGCAATAACACTTGACAAGTGATGAACACGTTCCCTTAACAAGTTCTTTTTTTTCTCTTTCTCACAGTTGTGCACTCCATGAACTTCAGGAATGCTCTGGTTGTCTGAATCACAGCCCCTCTGCACTAGAGTATAATTACCGGGGAATAAAAAAACACTACAAAATGTACCCAACGTGTCCTTTCATGCAGCACAGTGACGAAAATATGCTCACAGCCAAGCACCCATGTCACAGAAATAACTTTTGGGCTTAGATCTGCACTTGGGACTAAATCACAACAGCAACAAGAGATAATTAATTTTGCAGGTAGAGAGCTTCACCCAAAGGGTGGAGTAAGAAATTATTACTTCAAATTATTCCCCTTATATTAAGTTCTAATTATGCCCATTGGGTTATTGTTTTTTCACACAGCATTGTCTGTGAGACTGGAAAGAGTCCAGGACACACTGGGAAATAATACACCACACTCAGAGCTAAATTGCTGCTAGATTAATAAAATATCAGGTTTTAACTGTTGAGGTACACATTCAAAGTACAATACACTGGAAGCAATAATACGCATCTTTGAATTTAGCTCTTTATATATCTCTACTATGCAGCTAATCTTACATAACAGGCTATTCATGGGCCAGGTCACAACCCCACCCATAATTAAAGTGTCCTCACTGCTGCAGCAGATGGCATTTTGCTTTCCTCTTTGCTTGTTCGTATCAACATGGCTGGATTGGCTCCACATCCTGTTTTCCACTGTGACACCTACAACTTCAAACTCCTGCCTTAAGTAAAGAATAACAGTCCAAACAATGGGCAGCTTCCCTTTCCAAACTGTAATAAAATGCAGTGAGCAGGAGCTACTCCAATATTGAACAACACAGTGGAGTCATTTACCACCACTGGCACGAAAACAGCCTAAAAGAACTCTTAAATAAAAGCCCATGACAGTCAGAGCATATTAACAGTTTGTCCTTCAGGGCGTGTGGCTCCCTGTGGGGACAAAACAGCAGAGTATCTACAGCCAGCAACCTATCAGGTTACTTCCCTGACAACTCTGAGAGCTGCGCTGTGTTTTTTCCTCTCATGGTATGGTCTTAAAAACAAAACCACCCTATAAGCTTTTGAAGAGTTTACAGTAATGAATCCAATAGTGAATGTACTGACAAAAGGTACCAGTGGTGCTGCTTGCACACATAATACCATTGCACCTCAGAAAATTGCATGAACAGTACACTCTTGTGGCAAACCTGAACCTTGCCAGTGCTGCTTCCCTAAAAACACACGAACAGCAGGTGGATTAGATATGAAAGAGTGTCAGACGAATTTAACAGCAGCATGTCCTTTGAAGGGAAAAGTAAACCAGTTGGATCACCTTCACAGGTCTATTGCTTTATGAAGCTGCCAGATTGCCCATGTGAGGTGTGACCAGGTCTTAGCGAGAGTAATTACTCACCCTGAGGGGATGAAATGTGAACCAGTGTGCACCAGAGCTCATGCAAAGGCTAGGCAGAGAGATACCTGTGCTGTCACATGGTGACTCTGAGTACAAACACCTCCAGTAAGAAGTTCTGATATGTGGAAGCACAACAGTACACACACCCACAGACGTTCTTGGCATTTTTGATTTATGAGTAAAGTTCAAAATAACTGAACCACCATTGTTCGTCCCAACCCCACAATTCACTCACACCCACACATTCATTTCAGCAACGTTTGATGGTATCTGTCCTCTTATCAACCACTTTCACTTGACATCAACAGAGTCCCTGCAAGAGGACAGAGTGATGCTTTCATGTTCACTGAATGGGACATCCACTGGCCATCCTTCCCATGACACACCTTGAGTTGGTACTACACTTAAAGCAAAGCAGTGAAGTGACCTGCTCTATTAACGGGGGCCAGGCCACACCCAGGTGTTACAGCCCCTCCACTGGTTTATCACACTGGGAGTAAAACATTCCAGATGCACTTCAGAGGAACCTGATGGCCTGTAAGGGCAGGTCTTGACACAACCCTTCTGAATCGTCAGAACTTTGACTCTTTCCAGACAGCGTAAAACCAGCCCTGAAAGAGTGTAATATCTGCAATATGACTGAACTATAATGCAACCATGTCATTAAGACAAATGTGCCAGTGGATTTGCTTTCAAGCTCAAACACTGTGACTGTATCACTAACTAAATGAGCACATTTGTAACAATTAAGGTCCATTAAACCCCAAGAGACATAAAGGCTTTCATTCATGCATCGATAGAAAACTGCATCACCAAGTAAGTAACATCAGCCATTCTGAAAAAATCTATTAATCAGAGTACTTATTGGTTCAGATGTTCGGGATCATCCTCCAACAACAGTGAAAGGAAGTAAGAAGGGGCACTCACCTGAAAAACAAACAGAAAGACAAAGTATTAGTATAATTAGAGCTGGGGTAAATACAAAAAAAGATACATTTTATTAAACTTAACATAACAGTATGTAAAATATGAAGATAAAGTTAATGTATACACTTCATTATATCTCTTATAAACACATCAGTTAAACTGTAATCAGCAGAGTTAAATAACAGAGTAGGAGGAACTGGTCCTTCCAAGTGTGTTGCTGAGCAGAGCACAGCTCAGCTCTAAAGAATGAAGATGGCCCTGAGACTTGCTTTATTAGACTTTATTAAAGACTTTCATCATTGTGCTCAAACCCTCAGGTTAGGTTTATACCCACTAGAGTGTGAAACAGGAGATCTTGAACTTGTAAACCCTGTTGCACGGAGGATTAAACAAGAAAATAACTGCACATGAATAAAACGTCCAGGAGGCAAACTCAAGTTAACTGGCGAATATCACCATCTACTGGACAAATGGAGTAAAAGCAAGTTTGGTGTTGCTAAGCATAACAGCAAATCACTTTTTCAAAGTACTATTTCAAATTCCTTGCCATTAAACCGTCCACATTCATTTATGGTATATGCAATAATTCACATGGACAAACTGAGGCAGTGACTGCTAAGACATTACAATCACTCAGTGTCATAATTTATCAAGCACAGGCCAGCTACATGTATACAGGGAGTACTGGTCCTGAACATTCAAAATCAAAGTTCATATGATCATAACAGTAGCAATGCTCAATAAGAAAACAACTAGAAGTTCAACACAGTCAACAAGACAGAAAAACTGAAATGTTCCAAACCTCCTCAGTGAGGCAACTATTTCAGTTGAAAGGCTCAGATTTTACAGCTGGGGTCAGTCCACTCTGCCCCCGACACTTGCCACCCACATCGCCATGCTGCTGTGTCCTAACCCACACACTGTGTTTCCTGTGCATGTCAGTTTCATATGAATACCAGCTACCAACCATCAGCCATGCTGCTGTTCCCTATGGGTAACCTATACTGTGTTAAATCATCACCTTTTGACATCTGTGATCCAGGAAATATCCCGCTCTAAAAAAGGACCTGTCTAACACTTGGTATGGTTTTCAACAGCTGACTGTCACTGTCTAAGTGTTTATGGTGAAGATTTACTGTAAAAAATTTACACAATATGAATTATTAGATTATGGCGAGTATAATAACTTTTAGTGAACAGGTTTTAAGCTTTTATGGATTGACATTATTATGTCTTGCGCTGACATGGCTTCACATTCTGCAGCTCTTTTAAATGGTTATATTTTCTTTTCTGGACTTTATACCCCAGTAAACATGAATCCAACTACCTTACTGCTTTATTGCAGACATAAGATATGAGCAATAGCAAAATAAAATAAAAACAACAAAGGATGAGACACCAAGAAAAAAGGATTAGTGTATGAATATATATGTTGAAAAGTAGGCTAGAACCATTTGTAATGCAAAATACTTTCAGTTGAAAGAAGAAGCAGAAAACAGAGGATGACTACTGAGGATGAATACTTTCGTTACAATTATTCAGAGAATTATCTTCTCGAATTATTAATTCATTTGGTCTTAAAAATGTCAAAAGATGGTGAAAATCTCACATGGTAACAGATAACTAAAGCTTGCCTGCCACTTGATGACACTAAGTACAAGGTTGGCGTGTGTCGCTCTAATGAAAACTGACATGTGATAACAGCTGCTCACAGTATCACATGTCGTGTTTTCAGCTTGTGAACTCATCAAACATACACCGAACACAGAACGACAGGATGTGAGAAGAAGCATTTTGAAAGAGCAGTCAGACTCTCCTCTGGAACATCCCACGGTCACATTTCCTGGATGGACAGTCTGCTGCCGGACAGTGACGCATTAAAAACATGTTTCAAGGACAACATCGTGGGCCAAGGAGGCAATATTTTATAAAGAGACAGTTTCCCAGCCGTGTGTTTGTCAGGGAATGTCATCCAGCCTGTATCAAAAGGAAGATGGCTATATAATTCCCTGAAATCAGCATTTTTTATTCTAAGGGGACTTTTCACTTTTCAGGGTCTCTCAGACAGAGTAGTTCTGGAAGTGCTCAATGCCACTTCAGCAGAGCAGTACATGTAGAAATTCAAAGGCTGACTCCTCGTCCCCAAACCAGTCTACATCAACCTCCCCCAAAAAACAAAGAGCATCTCACAAATGAAAACACAAAATTTTTGTTGTTGCTGAATTCAGGAGCCTGGAATAAGCTGGAGAGAGGACCTCATGTAAAGGCGAACTCCAGCACTTCCATGACAGTAGAGGAGAAATTGTTGTTAATTCCCTCCTCCGAACTCAATGCCAACTCAGGTTTTCCTGAGAAGACAATCATGCATTGTTTTCAAAGATGGAACAGCACAAACTAAAACCGCTTTTATGTGACAAACTCAAAGATTTTTTTGTCAAAGATCCAAGTTGTAATAGAAACTAAAAATTCCACTTAAGGTTTCCACACTGATATTAGGGTGAAAGCAATGGATCGATCAATCAGTTTGTCATTTTTAGAGTGGGATTATGCTGTGATGGGGACCCTCAGGGGTCCATAGCAGCAGTTTCGGTGCCATTGCAATAGCTTCACTGGTAACCCAAAAGGGGGTGGAGACTGGAGTCTACCCTTGTCCAACAACAACCTCACACACACATTTCCAGCAGTGAATACAGCCTCAGAAATCTGCCCTTGTCTCTTCCTCTCTGTTCTGCTGCCGTGACGGGAATGCTGGCCGCTGCCAGACAGACAAACCTCCACCAGCCAAACACTCAGACAGAAACACACAGAGCACCACTTCTTCTCACTCTGTGGGAGGTCTTTGAATCATGCTGCAGCCTGATGGAAGCTCAGTGGGAACTTTTTCCTCCGTAATCCCAGAGAGTGTGACAGCAAAAGGCCTTTGAGTGAGAGAAAAATCCCTCCTCTGTGGGCTCTGGAGAGTCAGCAGCACAGACACATTGCACTCAGCACTCAGGAGGTGATATACTGCTCAGGCTGCTGAAACAGGGGCATAAACTGGCAAATTAGGGAGCTGAAAGTGAAGACAAGACAGTAAATCTCTGTAGGACTGTATGGCCACAGTCAGCATCCATTCTCAGTAACACCTCAAGAGGTTTAATCTATCTTTGAGGGAGAAATGTGAGATCAGAGGTTAATGCTGAACATCTCTGCCAGTGAAGTGGTAGTGTGTCATTTACAAGAAGTTATGTCTGTGCTATTTGAGCACTCATCAGCCAGCAGTGGGTTCAGTACTATGACAAAAATACTGCTGATGATCTTTGATTTGCTTTACTCAGCCTGTTGTAATTTATTCATAGCCTTGTATGCTAGAATTAGACTTTTATATTCCATTTGTCTGTCTATTAAAGTTTGTGGTCAGCTCTTCTCCAGAAGTATAAAACAAACCCCTGACAACTGTAGGAAAATAACACATTTTGAGGCATGAGGAAAATAGACCTGTAGTTTTCTATACTGTGGCACACACAATCATTACCAGCTCGAAAGCATGTTGTCCTGTGTTCCCTGCAAGCACAGACAGGAAAAGCAAATAGGCTACAAACTATGGATGACACACTGATCCAATGACAAACAGAGACGACACAACAGAGAAAAAAAAAAGCCAGGTCACACCGAATAACAACCGGTTCCAGCCTCATGGGGTCTTCTTCTTATAAGAAGACACTTGGAAGCAAGAAATGTTGTCAAACTACTTCACCTCTTGTCATTTCTAATTTTATATATATATATATATATATATATATATATAAAATGATATATGATATTTGAATGGGATGTAAGAATGATGTATAAAGTCCTCTCATTTGAAAAGCTTGAACGAGGAAATATTTTGGCTTTTTTTCGTTGACAAATTATTGAAACAATATTACTCAATTATCAGTATTGTTGATGGTAATCAATTCAATGTTTCTTTTCACTGTTTAACTGTGGAAAAATGAAAAATGAAGACCTGACAGAACAGCAGGCCACTCATAATATGCAGCCCTTCAGGCTATACACACAGTCAGCAACTGTATAATGCAGTCACTGTTGCATAATGTCAAAGCTGCTGGATGATCTACTGTAAATTCCAACATACTCTCAATAATGGTATCATAATGTATGCTGACATATTAAACTCCTTATGCTCTGACAGAGTTACATTTGCAACCATATGAATCCCTGTCAGACAGTGACTTCTCAGAAATTCTCTATCGCATGCGCAATATGCGTTTTATTTTTATTTCTGTATCTGTAGAAAATGAGAGTGTGTCATTTTATGTCATGATATTGATATGGTGTAAATGGAGATATAGTCAATTTTCCGTAAATTCAATCCAGAAACAATGCACAGATGAAGTCACGGGCATATCAGGCTAATTCAGTAATATAAACACAAAAATTCGATTAATGCAATGTTGCTGTGAAGCTCTCCAGCTCACTGATTCACAACATCACCTGGTTTAACACAACCTCACACATGAGAGATAGCTACCCCTCAATGGTATGGTGAAATCTGACAACCTATAAATGTCCACCCTCTCATGATGTACTGCATATCATCGTTATATCATCCAAGCCTACTCATAAATTCAGACAGACACCTGTTGTGCGTTTGCTGCTGCTGCTTTATAGTCGGACCCATGTGCAGTCCCACCCACAGCCCAGAATTTCCCTCTCCATTTGCTCCCCACCTGTATCACTTTACCTCCTGGCTTCATTACCTGTCTCCTCTCTCTCCTTTCAGCCGCTCACTTACACTATACACAACAGCCTGGCTTACCTTTACTCGAGAAGAAGGACTCCATGCGCAACATTTCTAGCAAAGTTCAAAGAACTTTGGAACTTCAAGAGTTATTGCGATGGCTCTCCTCGACAGCTTTCCTTCACAGTTAGCTCCCTTTTTCGTTTGTGATCTCAGTGTGTCACGCCGGAGCTTTGACTTTCTCTCACTATCTATGCTCTTTCTCCGCTCGCTCTTTCAAACACGTCACACTGTGCAGATCAACAGAATGGGAGTCCCCCCCCACCCGCCTCCTTCACAGGTCAGAGCCGCCCTCCATAATAATACCTCTGTTCGTGTGTGTATACAGCGCTGAAGTGTTTGAGAAAGAGCTAAAATTTCAGAGCAGCAACAAAGGCAAACAAGGGCGTAAAGTTGAAAGGCAACAAAGGGCATGAGTGAAAGGATCAAATTAAATCTGGTATAAGCACTCAGTGTTCCTGCCAGACAGATGAGATGTTTGATTCAATAATTATAGTCACATTAGGTTATTCATGGTGCTAAATGCGATGTTTCCATGCAGCGCTGTGTGGGACAAAAGACATTTTCACCATCTAATGCATCGTGATAGCGTGTCAGAAGGCTTTTGCTCTGCAGACATGCAGAAGAAAAAAAAAACTAAGCGACAATTAGAGACAGAAGCCTTCTCTGATTAAGGAGACAGACTGCACAGAGGCAGGGGGTTGCAGTATGGAAATGCATTGGACAAGTTCCACATACTACAGTTTCGGTGACATGGCTCTGAGCCAGCACTACGAATGAGCGTATATGCATTGTGTAATACACTGTGAAGAGAGGCTGTGTGTGTCATTGAATTGAAAGAGAGTCAGAGTTACATTAAGTGAATGTATCCATCTAACTAGGTCTATTAAAATTCATCAGGCAATGTTAAAGTTGAGGCAGGTGGGTGCAATCCAGCCACTACATGTCCAATATGCACAATGAATTCTACAGCTTGCACGCAGTGGAAGTAACAGCTGTAATTACAGTATATGGTGGTGCGGTGTAAAGGCTGTCCAGTCAAGCAGGTGCTTAACTGACTGTGTTCTGTGGAAATGGTTAATGATTAACACTTATTCTTAAATTACAGCATAGCACCACACACATTAACCCAACCTAGAGATATCTCATGGACCCAGGGGAGAGAACTGCGAATGAAGGCCAAAGAATTAGGTTTCAGTTACATGTGACTAACATAATAATCACTTTATCAAAGATGATGAATGGCAGGTAGAGCTATTTAAGTAGTAGTAATATGTCAATTGGAAATGGAAGTTTGGTTCTAAGATGATGAAGCCCTTTTTTGTAGTGTAAGTCCTCTCTGATCAGTCCACTAATCCTCCTCTGTGAGCCAGAAGTTCATTTGTTGAGCTCTGATTCCTATTCGTGAGAATGATCACCAGTGCAGTCATCTACTACATAAAAGAAAAGGCCCTTATCTCTAACACATTTCCTTTAACAGCCAGTTGTGTTTATTTAGTGTTAGATGTTTCTTTTTACTATTTCATTGTATCTGTACCTTGTATGTGTGGACATTGCTGGGCTTGGTCAACTAATACTTATCCCAGTATACACATATTTTCAGAGGTCCTTAACAGCCCTGATGGTGCTCAAAGGACGATGGAGCATCAAACATCAAACATCAAACCATAGACTAAAAATACATGTGTCAGAATCAACTGTCTGAACTTCAGAGAGATATTATATTTTTTTCCTAAAATATGGCACTATGTGGTGAAGTCCTTGAGTACATTTACTAAGTTATCCATTCAGTAAGTTTAAGTCCCAAAAGTCAAATACTGTAACCAGTGTCTGCTGGACAGCCCAAGAGAAACCACTTGCGCCGATCCAATATTGGTATTGGTATTGGTCCCGATATTGAAGAAAATTCTAGATCGGGTATCGGTGACAATGGACCCGATACATAGGGGCCGATCTATTCAGTCTAACACTATTCATTGAACTGGTTCATTGAACTGAATAAACAAAAATGCAGCTAACTTTGAAGGAGATGAAGTAAAGAGGTGAAAAATTTAAACCTAACAGTGTGCAGGCAACAAAAACCGCGGAGAGGACGTCCCGTGTCACTTTTAAGTTTAACTGCACGCTGGCTGGATGAGAGTTATGTGCCACAGTGCAATGCTCAATGCTACAAACTTCCGTGGGTCACACAGCAGCGACGCGATCGCAGCTACCCTGAAGGACATGTGTGATGTACGTTGAGTAAAGTCCACGTGATTCTGAGGGACAACGCCAGCATGAGAGTGCGTAGTTTAGGCAGCGATGCACAGCGCTGTAAGTCAAGTCTGATGCACAAAGGAATGGTCCCAGTCTTTTCCACACAATGAAACATACCATTTGTTAGGTAATTCAGCGCTGTTTTTCTGGATCGGTATCGGATCGGTATCGGCTGATTACTAAAACTTAGATATCAGTATTGGTATCTGAGGTGAAAAAAGCGAATCAGTGCATCCCTACTTTAAATGAGGGGAGACTAAGCATTGCAGCTCAGGGCATGATAGCCTGAGATAACGAGAGAAAGCTGACTGCTGCTGTTTGGCTTTACATCTGCTCAAAACAACCATGCCTGACCAGTTTGACAAAGCTCGACATGTCCGAATCATGGAGAAGAACTGTATGCATAGACATATTTATGACACTTTGTTACCTCTATTGTTTATCATGAATGAAAAAGTATTGCAAATGTACATACCGTGGTCATAGAAAGTAGCTCTATGTTGCCCGAATGTGGTGGGGGGGTTGTTACCTCCAACGGTTGGCTGAACAGGCAGGCATCGTCATTTGCTTTGCCCTATCAGGTGCTTGGTGCAGATGCACACATCGAACAAACTTCACTGATACCTGTCCTGATTCATAATCAACACTACATTTTTTAGGCCTCTGCACTATCTTCAGCATAGATCTGAAAAATAAGCAGGATTTTATTTTGAAGTATCAATTTTCTGTGCAGCTGATAACTCTTTTAAAGCTTCCTACTTAATTGCAGAATGTAATGCTGTTGTCTCATGTGAAAACAAGTTCTCATATCAAATGGCAGAAGTCTGCCCCATTAATCATTACAAACATCCTTTTAGAAAGGCACAGAAAGTTAGATGCTAGTATTAAATACTAATAACATTACTTCAAGCCTAGAAAATTGTGCAGTAATACACACTGATGTACAAATTCACAAACAGAAAAGGAGAGAGAAAAGTGGAAATAAATGTGCCAGGTGACCAGAAACAAGAATGACTGCTATTGGTGTGTCTGCTGGATGCATAAATAGGTAACTGTATGGTAATAATATTTCAATGTTGTGTTTACAGCTTGTTATGCTGCCCCCAAGTGGCCAAACAAAACTATTAATAGAGGTTTAAATGATTTTGATATCAAAAAAATTATACAGCATTGCACTTCCTTATCTACAACTTAATTTACTGATTTTGTGCTTGAAGCCATAATTCAGAAAAACAATTATGCACACCGCCCACTCTGATGGCATCGCCCACTCCGGACCCAAAGCTACAAGCTCTGACACAGACACACACAGCTTTCAACTCCTGAGGAAAAACCATCAATATGAGGAAGTGACCAGTGCAGGCAGGACTGTTGAAGATGATGAGGGGAGACACTAAGTGGAATCACAGCAGTGGAGATACACTAAGTTCTAAGGTCTTTTCCCTGGGTCACCAGAAATAGCTCAAGAACAGAGAGGGGAAACTACCCATGATGCATTTCCGAGCAGGGGTGCAGGAATAACTATGTCAGAGGAAATGTCCTGAATTGTGCACAAATTGCTTGAGGGACAAGAGTGTGAAACCAGATGCAGAGTGTACTGTTGAGAGATCCAGCACATTGCACTGTTACACCACAGCTGCAACATGCTAGAGAAAGTCAGACACACAATAAACAACCGAGGAATTTGATGTAATTCCCATGTGGTTGATTACAAGGAAAAATGGGAGGGAAGTATGGAAGACCTATTCCAAAAGTCGACAATAACAAGAGCCACACAATCCATTGTCCTGCGTTATCTTCCAAAATAGACCACACAGAGCAGACCACACAGAAGCCCACTGACCTTCACAGCCTGATAACGATCTGACTTTCCTCCCCTGCCTGTTCTAAAAGTTGTATTCTCACTTAAGACTTGTAAATCTCTACTTGGCCAGACCTTCTGCTAAGCTCTGGGAGGACGAATGGAATAAAGATGAATTCTCTCTCTGTCAAGTTAAAATCTTCGTTCCTTCACATTACTGTAGCTTGTTTTTAGTGTTTGGAGGGATTGGAGATGTTGGCAAGGTTCATTCATTGTTGATGAACCCAACTTTATCCTTTTTTGAGACGCTCCCAACTTCAAATGATTGCTTACAAGTAACTTCCCAGTTACTATACCTGATTTAGGAGTCTAATTTATTTGGTTTGTTTCGTTTTGCTTTGTTAAAATGACTACAATGACGCGACTACTTGAATTTGAGATGTGCCCTACAGGCAGCTTTCACAAGACCCCATTCTGACAGAGACGGTGTTATGCAGTCAAGTGTTGTAGTGAGCGAGCTCATGGCAAGAAGCTGAAACCTCATTCAGAAGGAGACGTTGTGAAGGAGAGCCTTGTTGCTGCATCAGAGCGTCTAGCAGTGTCAGTTTGTCTCAAGGAGCTCATGGGGATGAAGGGAAACCCTGTTGTGGAATCTCTCAGAGCAGAACGTCAACCTCCAAGATCCCAGGCAGCTTCTCAGCAAATGTGAAATTATTTGAAGTGAAATTAAAGCTGTGGCAAGTTCAACTGGAAGAGGAAACACTGTGTATTTTCAGACTCTGCAAGAACAAAAGCCTGCTATGACATCTGAGTATGCTGCTGAGTGTGTAAACTCCTTCAGGCACCTGGTGAGGGGTTTCAGGAAATAAAAAGTAAACAAAAGGAAGTGAACATATTCGCTACGCCGTTTAAAGCAACTGATGTTCTTGACAACATACAACATGAAATGACTGAGCTGCAAAGCAACGATGGGCTCAAAGTTAGGATCAACAACCTCCCTCTGCTCCAGTTCTAGAAACTAAATAAATTCAAATTAATAAGCAGCAACTTCTGAGGGTCGGTCAATTAGTCACTTCCTGTTTGAACTAACATCTAATTTAAGAAGCTGTTGTTCAAGTCTCAGTCTCCTCTATCAGCCAACAACGAGAAAATCAAACACTGGAACGGAGGTAGATTGGGGAAAAGCACACACCCAAATTCTATTACGACTTATCTTCACACTTCAAGCTCAAGGGACCTGCAGACCATCAAAACTGGAGAAAATCAGAAACTGTCCTCCCTAACTCTTATTCGATTCTCATCCAAGCTTTAATTACCCTGAGTCTCATTCCATTCCTTTGACACACAGCTTTTGTCAAGCAGCTTGTTTTTGGCATTTTTGGCAGCTGGCTCTCTGATCAAAGACTCAGTGTTTACGGCCAGCAGGAATATCATGTTTTACTTCAGAACCGGAGCCAAGTTGGATCACATTGAGTTTACTGAAAGATTTTGATTGTATGCTACTTTATAGTTCTACTACTTTAAATAAATATGAAATCTTGTACTTTTACTCCACTACATTGACTTCAAAAGCTTTAATCACTAGTTCCTTTGCATATTCAGATATATAATACAAAATATGACTCATAAATTAAACTACCCAGCAGTACATAAAGCACTTCAAATTAGGCCCACTCTTGTCAGCTACAACATTATAGTGATACAAACATTAATGAATCAATAATTGTAATTCAATAAATATAGTAAATCTTTTTGTGCAATGGGAAATTCTACATAATGAGTACTTTTGTACATTAAGCATATTTTGATGCAGACTTATGCAGTTTCACGAAAGTAAAATTTTTAATGCAGGACTTCTGACAGAGTATTTCTAGACTGTAGTATTGCTACTTTTATCTACTCTTACTGACTATGTCTTCCACCACTGGGTATGGCTGTACAGCAGCACATTGGTGACGGGGTGTGGAACACGTTTTGTTTATCATATTAATGCAGCTACAACTTCCCGGGTCTTCAAAAGCCTCTTGCAACTTTTCCTTCCTGTCTTTGTGCTTTCTGTTTCTTCAAGCCTATCAGCAAGATCCAATACGTGAGACATGGATCCAACATAACAACACTTAGAAGAAACAATTGCTAGTAAAGAGAGTCAGCCAGTAGATTTCACAACAGAATCTGGAAACAGTGTCGTTCACAGAGCACTAGAAAATACTTGCTGTAAAACTAACATGCTTTGTGATTTGCAGTGCCATCATTTAATTTTGGTAGATTGCTGTGCAGCACAAAACAGGAAGAGGGTGCTGTTCTGCCAACACACATAAAGCTTGATGACCCTTAATGATAATGGAACATAGTGTTAGTCCAGGCAAGACAATGAAGTGATGCATGCATAAGTTGATTAGCATCAGCTGCCTCGTTCATGCTTCACCAGCTGCTCTGCCACCAGCTGATTAGTAATGTCCAACTCATATTCATGCAGATGTACAGAGAGGCCATTTAGAGTTGTTCTACCAGCAGGATCCTTGATGCTGCTCAGAGTTTTTGAGAGCTCTCTCCAAGAGCTAAGCCTTTTCCACCAAATCTAATTGTGTAACGATTTGAGACACACAAGTGTGTCTGAAAGTCTGGTACTGGCAGAAGGCGCGAGGATAAAAGACTGAATGGGGCTTTCATTTTGAAAGCTTGGTAATACATTTATATGCAGTGAAATGATATTACAAAATCTATCAATCAATAACTTTGTGGTTACTGTAAATGAAACTCCTCTGAGATTTTTAGCCAAGCTAAAAATGACTAATGATGTCAATGTCCCTCTGTCCACCCACCACTTTGATCCAGACTGAAATATCTCAAAATAGATAGAAATCACCATAACATTTGGGTCAGACTATCATGGTTCCCAAAGGATGAATCCCAATGGCTTTTCTTCTCATGCCACCATTAGGTTGATATTCATAGCTTGAGTGAAAATTCTCAACAACAATTGGATGGCCATAAAATCTGACACAGACATGACAGGATGAGCTGTAGTAACTTTTGTGAGCCCTTTAGTTGCTTGACTTTGATCTGTGAGAGTAAAAACATTGTCAGCTGCAGTCCTAAGCTATAGGATCTCACCCTAAAGGTACTTAGTGAGTAAGAATCAGGACCATGGACCAAGGAAAACAACACTGCAGGAATGGAAAATGGTGCAATTCTCAACGTTCACATGACAAACATGCACACAGGTACAGTATGCTCACATCGGACTTAAGCAGAAACATTGTTCATGTCTCCCTCACACACATACAGTATGCATATGGTAAACACACACAGAGGACGCACTACCTCTCACCCTGTTGTACGTGTTCATCATTATTTTTAGCTGTGGCGCCTCCTCACGTCTGACAGCAAACACAGGCCTGAAACTCTCCTGAATACAAACACTGTCTTCTCTGTAATCAGCAAACTGGTGATAATGTGACCAGCCAGTTTGTTATTGGCACTGCTCATCCTTCACATGAATGCACCATGACGGCAGCACAGAGAGACACTTGAAAAGGTTGCTCACGCAGACCTGTAAATGCTGACACAACGACATGTGATTATGGGAAAATCACGTCCCAAAAGACCACTGATAAGAACTTGTGTTCCTTGCCAAGTTTTTAATGCATCTTCTCATGTGTGGTTTAAAGGGAAATGTCAGGAGCAATTTCAGGGTGATGTGACAAATCCAGATGTTACCTTTTAGAAGTTTGAAGTAAACAACCAGAGGGAAGCTGAAAAACCTCCCAATGCAACTGCGACTGACATTTACTCATCACACTACGCGACTATGAGAGTCTACTTGCTGCCTTTTCAGTCCTAAGTCCTGGGCTACCCTCTGTTTACCTTACATCACGTCAGACATGACAAACAGCACAGAATGCCACCTTTGCCACAGATTGTTCTAGTTGGGAAACAGAGGTGCAATGAAGCATGACAGAAGGAAACAAAGTCCACGTGAATGTGCTCTACGGGTTGGAAAAGGGGATATTGTCTGTCAGGCAGGTCAGTGGCTGAAATTCTTTGGCTCTGGCACTGAAAAGGGGGAAAGGAGACAGGAAGTAAGGGGTCTGTGTGAGAAGGGACTCCATGAATACCTACAAAGAGGTCAGGGAATTCCCTCTGACTCTGATTAGCGTGTGTACAGTGTGAAGCATGCTGAATGACTAAGTACATAGTTTTTTTGCAAGCTTTTACATATTATCATTATTATTAGGAATAATAACAATCTCATCTCTCAATAATCCTATTACATCTCATATGTTTTTATACAGGCTGCACGGTGGCGCAGCAGGTAGTGCGTGTGCCTCACAGCAAGAAGGTTGCCGGTTCGATCCCCGGGTCAGACGGGGCCTTTCTGTGTGAAGTTTGCATGTTCTTCCCGTGCATGCGTGGGTTCTCTCCGGGTACTCCGGCTTCCTCCCACAGACCAAAAACATGCTCATTAGGTTAATTGATGACTCTAAATTGTCCGTAGGTGTGAGTGTGAGTGTGAATGTTTGTCTGTCCTTGCATGTGGCCCTGCAATCGGCTGGCGACCGGTTCAGGGTGTACCCCGCCTCTCGCCCATTGTAGCTGGGATAGGCTCCAGCCCCCCGCAACCCCGAAAGGGATAGGCGGTATAGATAATGGATGGATGGATGGATGTTTTTATACAAGTAATAGCTTCTTATCTTATACCATATGTTCTTAAATGTTTTGTCACGTGTGATCTTTGCCTTTTATTAAGAGCACTGAGTGGATGCCTGTCATATGAAATGTGCCACATAAATAAACTTGACTTGACTCGTGCATGTGTGCAGTGTATTTGATGGAGCATAGGGACAAAGAGCACACTTGATGACGATACAGTGAGGATAATACTGCACGATGGAAGGGGAGGAGGGTCTTTGTAATCACAGCAAGTACTCATGATTTTAGTCACTTGAGGCAGAAGCATAGTAAAATAAATATTTCATCTCAGAGCAAATGTGATGAGTTCACTGTGTTTTAGCAGGCTGGTGCGTAAATGTTCAAATATAAGTCACTGTCTTTTTTCCCCAAAGGATGCAATATAAACACCTTTGAAACCCAAACAACATTTCCTGCATAATAAAAGTGATTTCTTTCAGACAATAGTAGAGAGAATTTCACACGCATGTAAGGGCCTCACCCTGTTCCTCACTTCACAGCGCTGCACTCTTCAAAGGGCTAATTCTCAAACGCAGTTGACACACTGAATTTGGATTTTGAACCATGGCTATGCTTCAGCTTGTTCATGATGCCTGTTATGCATCATTGAACTTTATGTTGGATTGTCAGTACAGTGGGTATTATTCTTGTTGTTTTTTTTTTGTTGTTGTTTTTTTTTGGTCTGTAAAATGGTGATGCAGCCTAAGTTACATTCAGGGGAAAACTTGCCCCTTTAACACACTGCAGTTGAATGTAATCCTAAATCCTAGAGGTCACATAATGCATTATAGAATTCAGTTCATTCCATTCGCTTGCAAGATTTGACCCTTTTAGAAAGAAAAACTACATCAGCTCCATGCCCATGACAGAACAGACGGAGTGGAAATGAATACAGACAGATCCAGTGCAGCAGGAAGACAGCAGGATGCTGTAGCTCCCAGCCAAATGCGTACAGTAGCTGTCTGTGAATATCTGTCAGGAGGTAGAACAGGGAAAGGCCACAGGGATTTTATATGGCTGCAGATCTCCACTCAGGAAGTGCAACTCAGGCTGAATTCGATCCGAGGACGAGACACAGAGGGAGAGACTGCTGGAGAGATCACATTTATAACACACACTGTACATGTGGCAGCTTCCTGGAATCATACCCTCTTTTTGCACTCTGTGCATTAACGCACTGTGATGTACTAATGATCCTCCACATGGACAGACCTGTTTTCTGGAGGGGTATCACATCATACTCCAAGTATTGTGACGCTGCAGATTAAAAGATTAAAAGATCTGATGTTAAGCATCAAACACTGAGGTGCTTCCCTACATAAGTCACACACATCAGGCCCTTGTTTAATTTTTGCACTGTGGTGAGATCCAATAAATAGTTTCCTATTAGTGTGACTGTGTGAAGACTCACACACACCGTCTATAGAAAGAACCCAAGTGTCAGACAGTGACACAGCTGCAGTTCCATAAAGATTTATTCTGGGCCTCTGATGGACCCAAGGCTTGCTTAATGCAGTCGTCTCTGGTGGTTTCATCATAAATACTGTCTGGCTTCTTCTGGTGTCGGGTAAGGAATTGATTCCGTGATTCAATAACAAAATCATGCTTGGACACACATCCTTGGAAAAACAAGACGGTGGGTGATGTCTGGGGACTGTGTGTCAGCATGGTGTTCATTTATCAACAGGAAATCAATATGACCACGTCCATCCTCCACCATTATTACACCCTGACAGCCATCTCCACCACCACCAGCAGCCCAGCTCTTAGAGCTGGGGAGTGGCATTATGGCATCATCAGATCACATTTCCTCTTGCTTTGGACCTACTTAATCTGGAAAACAGCACTGAATTTATTAGAGTAATTTTGGGTTTAGGTCATAACCCTACGAATGGGTTGTTAAATTTTGTCTGCTGGTCACCTGCATAATCCAGATAGGTCTGCACATGTGACTGACTGTTTAAAGGCTGCTAAGCAATATGGTTAACAGATCATGCTGGTTACGCCTATCACACTCAACTAATGCTGCCTTTACTATCAACTCTATCTTATCTTTTTGGTCATCATCTTCCTCTACATCATTAATATCAGTGTGACAACGCAAAAGGCCAGTTCATAGCAGTGATCTAATTCTTAGCATTCTCCTGGAACAGGAACTGGACCAACACACACGCATAACTTGTTCTGAGAGGTAAAACCTGACAGGTGACATGTTGACAAGCCGCAACATGTGGAGTGATCACAGCAATACAAATGAGGACAGCTGATGTACAAAAAAAAAAAGTCAAAAGAAGAAGAAGAAGAAGAAGAAGTAGTCAAACATCTTTGTTGTCAGTAATTCCTTCCATTGCCTGTTTTATGTGATAATCCATTAGCTTGTGAGTAACAGATGAGTGGTTGTAGAGCTGCCCATTCATGAAGCACATTTTCTCTGCTAATTTTGGGCGAGTCGAGATGATGTTCAACTCTGCATGGTGGGTTTGCATGGCAAATGTGAGGTCAGAGCCTATGTCACCCAAATGCCAGCGCAATATACTCTTTCAGTATTTGTCTGTTTGCACAGGCTGAGATACAGCAACACACTCCACTGTGACAACGGCATTAAGGTAACAGACAGAAATCAAGCACGCCAGTCCAATACAGGCAGGAGGAGCTCACTCTTCACTTTTATCCTCGGTCGCTGTCCACCGAAATTTTGTTCTTGAGTTTAAAATATTGGGAAAGTTAAAAGTGTCTGAGCTGGGGGACATCCTGCACTTCCGCTGCTTTTCAAACAATGCTTGTGTCGGACACCCCTCCCTGTCTGCCTTCCTATAGAGACACAATAACACAATAAAAAGTCCGCCTCATTCTTTGCTGTCTGGCCTTTTAACTTCATTATGCAGTCACGGACCCAAATCTTCGATTCTGAGAATCAAAATCAGAATATGGAAATACCTTTGAGAGAAGCGATCTCATTTTGGATAGACCTGGGGTTGTCCATGGTCACCTTCTGACCTCCTCGTGGAGAATGAATGGTGTAAATGTTGATGCTGAAGCTTCGATAGTGTTGCCTCCTTCCTGTTTAGCTGGAGTGTCTGAAGTTTTAGTCTTTTCTGTCTCTCTTTGGTCACTTTCCTTCTCTATCTGCCACTGCAGGTCTGCTGACCGGGACGCTGCTCTGTTTTGGTTCCTGTGATACACCATGTGCACACACACGCACCTCAGTCTCACACACACACACACAAACAATTTGTGTGTGCAGGCATCTGCAGAGTGCAAAGCTCCTCCTCTGTCCCCTCCTCTTCCACTTAAAACACGCTTTTCAGTCAGTCAGTGCAACACAAATCCAGCCAGTCAGTAAGTCCAACAGCTACCTGCCTTTCCACAAGCCAGCCAATCAGGTTATAGAGTAGATGATTTATCAATCCCTCTATACTATGAGGATTTAATGAGAAGTGAGTCTGTAGAGGAAGTGGATAAAAATCAAGCAGAGGGTGAAAGCGAGTTCTGTTAATGTGTTGAGCAAAAGACACAAAAAAATAATGCAGTTGATGTCTGTGTGTGTGCGTGTGTGTGTGTGTGTGTGTGTGTGTGTGTGTGTGTGTGTGTGTGTGTGTGTGTGTGTGTGTGTGTGTGTGTGTGTGTGTGTGTTCATGCAGAGAAACAGAATCCCAGCGCCACACCCAGATCCCTGCAGTAATTCCCAGGATGAGCCTGCCGCTTACACAGACCGACCACAAACACAGGGAGATATAACAACTCTCTCTCTAATCCCAAAGCAAACTAGCTTAGTGCTAATTACACATTTACCAGTTGTTAGCATCTTACCACATTACAGCAAGCAACAGGGTTTTTCTGTGACAGTAACTCATACAAGAACATACTAATTTAGCGATAGCACCGTGAAACCAATGCTCAACAGTGAACAAGTAAAAGCTCACAGTCTTGGATGAAATCACTCAAAATGCTAATTAAACTATGGTATCGGTATGGTATTACGGTAAATGTTTAATAGACATATGAGCATCTATAATGCTAAAATGTATGTGTTTACCTGAAAACAAATCTGTTTTGCTTGTGGACACAAGCATGACTGGGTGAAGCATTTCAGATATGCTGCTTTCATAAAGAGCTAATACAAACCTTAAAGTACCATACCCAAATAATGCTGTAGTTGTTTGCCCATTGTGATACGATGCAGGACCAAAGGAAGGGGAATGACAGCTGGCTTCACAATTTCATATCTGCAGGCATGCTAACAATGTCTCAAAGAATCCAGTGCTTCCTCAATTTTATGTACTTCTTGAAACGGCCATGTGGAATATATTAATACCTGCTGTTATTTCTCGCCAATTTAATGTACTCAGTGAGAAAATGTAGAACTGCATCAGATGAATAAAAATCGCTGGATCAGAATCATTTTTATCTGTGGCATGTTGGTCAAATTACAAATCTACTGAGGTTACTAAACCCCTAATGTGATGTGCTGAAAGCAATAATTATTCTCTCAAATCTGCTGAAAAGCTTTTGATGTGAGCATGATACTCCAATGACAGACTTGGCTCTGTCAACAAACAGTCTGGGCCTGATGTGAACCAATCCAAAGCAACTGCTTTGTACTGACAGGCTGCCTGACTTACATGTGAAGCAATAACAGCCACCGCTGGTCAGGCATCATCATCACCAAGTAAGCCCTGCTTGTGCCCAGTGGCACAGACTGTGGTCAAAGCCACAGGAAGTGGAGTAGAAAGCATCAAATTAAACAAAATAAATGATGGCATATCAATCCATCCTCTAATAATTGGTTAGCCTTCGCCTCAGCTCAGACAGCAGGCGGTCTTGTCGCAGAGCCATTATTTGATTCAGCTCCTGCACGGCCTCTTGTACATAATAAAGGACGTCTAGAGGAAATGAATGACACATTTTTGGCAGCAGGGAAAATGGAAGCCTAGCTGTTCTGCACAGTCAAGGAGAACTCATTTGTGTGTGTGTGTGTGTGTGTGTGTGTGTGTGTGTGTGTGTGTGCGCGCGCGCGTGCATGCATGTGTTTTGAAGTGTACAGCTTGTGGAAGTGGTTGTGGCAGCCGGCTGAGTACTTCTTAAGAATTTGTTTTTATACCAGACTTATACAACAGAATCACACACACACACACACACACACACACACACACACACACACACACACACACACACACGTATGCAAACTTACAGATGGACCCAGCTGTGTGATTTGTGTGTGTTTAAGTCTTTGGCTGCTTGCTTTGGCTGACATCAGCCCTCTGGACCTGTGCCCGGCCCTCTCTTTCCATGCCCGACTCTTGTCACTGTGATATGTTCCATTAAAGATGACAAGACAATGGAACCAAGGAGGTTTACACATAATTAGTTAACAACAGACAGTACAAGAGCCTTTACTTGGCCTCATGATTGTAAATTAGTGAGTGTTTCTCAGGTAAGCAGAAACGACTGAACCATACATTGATAGATGCTGATACAATGTTTATTCCATCAATGAAACTATGAGTAAAAATAATAATTGGTGACACTTTTTCAACATCCAAAACAATACTAAAAGTAACCTATGAAAATTCAAACTATGACAAAATTCTTACAACTTTGATCAATGAATAAAAACTAAAAAATAATGTCAAAGACAAATGGACGTATGAACAATTACTGTTTCAATGCAGTCAAACCTGCACGTGTCTGCAGAATCACACGATGTCGGCTCCCTCCTGACATAAAACAGCGACCCATACCTGTTCTAATCTCTGCCAGTAGTGTTAGTTAACGTTAGCGGTTCTCAGCATTCACAATTCATCCACAACCCCACAAAAATGGAAACAAGAAAGGCAACAAAACAGCTGGGACAAAACACAAAAACAGGCTGGGCAGCACACTGATATTCAGCTATTGTAAGCCAATGTCACTGTAACGTTAAGCGGCTGTGGCTCAGGAGGTAGAGTGGGTCGTCCACCAATCAGATGGTTGGTTGGGAATGATAATGTCATAGACAAGGAGAGTGATCTTTTGTATTCGTGCAGAGCGACATGACCACTGTGTGTGTCAACCATTAGCCTGGTATAAACCAGTTAACAGAGCTAAAGACAAGAACAACTCTTGAAAAAATAAAATGCAAAGGCCTAAATGATGTAAAAATGAAAAGTGCATGAATTTACCCTAATGAAAATCAGATGTAACTTTTGTTGTTGACTAAAACTAAACTAGAACACCAATTTTAAATGACAAAAATACAACTACAACTGATTATACAGCAAATGGTTTTTCACAAAAAAGTGCCAACTGACATTTCATCAAATTTAAAAAATATATTTAAAACATAGCAGGTATTTTGATGGTGATAATGTGATGCTTCTCCATTCAAAGCTGCTATGCTTAGCTACGGTGAATTTTAGACTAAATGTAATGTAAATGGAGAGGAGAAAATGACTCTCTTATCGAATCAGGAAATGATGTGTTTGTGGGCTTTGCTTGCAGACATGAGTCATGTTTATTTGTTTAGTAATTAACTGATTGTGTTGTGCAGATTTGTTGACACCGAAGGCCTACGCATTAATATATTGCCCTCAGATGGATAATCAATCACAGATAATGCCTCTAATGTGGAGTAAATTGCTCGGTTTGAGGGAAGAATGGAAATCTAATCGTGGGACTTTATTGTTGGATGCAATAATAAACTTGTCAGGAAGCTGTGTCTGATGTAGAACCAGAAGGAGCTCTAGTAGGAGATGTTGGACATATTTCTCCAGATTGTCTGTATTTTTTTTTTTTTTTGCAGATTAATTACATAATGTGTAGAAGTTTTAAAGAAGATATTGAGTAATAACGCCGTTGTCTAAAAGAACACTTGATTTTGGCTAAACTACCTTATTCTAACATGGCAACACATGGCTCAGTACATAACAACAATGTACACTTTTCTTTAATCCCTCTTTCACTTTGACCCTGCCCTTGACATTTGGATTGTGTCCTCTGCTATCCTTTTCAAATGTTTTACAGCTAAGTAAAACAAACCCTGGGCCTGCAGATGCTCATACGGTTGCATACTGTAACAAACACAGCTTACAATGTCAAACACCAGCTCGTCAGCTGCTCAAGGTTACGGGGACCAATCCCTCAGCCACTAGCAGCGTTTCGTAACTGGGTCTTGGGAGGAATGTGAGTTATGAGGAGCAGGGCTTTTGTCATGTTAGCCTGGGCTAAACTGGAGCTGTTTGCTTCTGTGCCGTTTTTGTAAGTACAGTGCAGACTTATAACAGGATCCTGCCAATCTACACAAGGGTTTATTAGCAGCCAGACAGCCTGTAAGGTTTATTTATTAAGGCTTGCTATGGGAATCTTCTCTCAACCTCTTACTGACAGCCAAAGCCCACAGATTACCTCTCCTGCTCGAGTCATTACCTTTTTCAGCAGTTATTTGAATTGAGATGCTATATTTATCAAGAAAAAAGGTTTAACCATGTTTAAAAATGTTGATTAAGCCCCTAAAAATTACATATTTAGAAGTTTTCCATGAAAGAATCTCTTCATACCTTACATTGGCTTAAATGTAACTCCAGACCTTGCCATCATGTAGTACACACAGATCTAAGTAGTCTTCACTAGTATCTACACCCAGCCCTCCATCGCCTGCCTGCAGCTACAACTCTGCTCATCAAACACACAAACTTCATCAGCAGATTAGCTAACTGACAAACAGATTAGAGCATTGGTCGGAAACAGTGAATGCAGATTCTGCTGATGAAGACCATGACATGGTGTACAGTTGAATGCTCCAGAAACATTCGTATGTCGAAGAGGAACAAGAATGAACTTTCATGTTCAACAAACAGAAAATGGTATCATGTTCTCATGGTTGTATATAAAATCTTTATGCTGCTGTTCAAACTGCTTATGAAGTAAATCCATTCCTCTCATAGGCGGAAATAAAATAAATTTAAAGATGACACATTATGGAGCGTGGAATGGGTTGATTAAACTGAGTCACTGATGGTCATCAAAAACCAAATCAATGGCTTTAAAGTGTGTTAAAAAAAAGTTAGCTGTAGAGGGAAACACGTTTTGCAAAGCACATGGTACAGTATATGACTAAAATATAAAATGTTAGTAACCATTACAGTATTTGGCCTTGTTTGCTTGTGCGGTGGAAAATTCACAGCTGATCAGTGTAAACAAATGATTGCATGCCTTGTGTTTCTTGGCAGGAGAGGCTGTGTGTGAAAGGATATAAACTGGCAAAAAGACGGACGGCCTGAGACAGGGTTCGGAGCTCAAAAGAAAATATCCAATTCTGTCTGTTTCTTTTAGTTTTGTTCTGCACAAAACTACCATACTAAGTCTTCTGTTGGATACTTTTCACCTAGGGGGTGTTTCATAGTCCTGCTGGCTCACAGCCCCTCTGCTCTGTCTACAGCAGACTGGTAGCCCTGCTGTGGACATCCAGACAAAACATTCCTTCTGTCTGAGGTCACCCAGCCACTCAAATCTCCGGCCCAATGTGCCGGCTTAGAGCCCCGGGCAGCAGTCAGCGGGAGGCTGGCCTGACCAACGAGAGACAGTTTCTGTGTTAGCCTATGATAAAACAGTTAAGCCGAACGACTGAATACAGCAGATCAGAGCCTGTCAATCAGGTATGTGGAATACTGTGAAGGGAAAGAAGTACTGCAGGAACAGAAGTCATAAGCAATCATTGTATCTCATAGTTTATCAGCTGATCTTTTTACACATCCATGTGCACACAAAGCTGAAAAAGAATGTGTCCATGCTGACAGGCAAACGTGGTGCAGCTGTTAAAACCGCAACAGGGAGGTGATTTCCTACCACACTGACCGACGCAAGACTGGTGAGGAATTCTGGGAATCGAGACGGAGTGGAAAGAAGGCATGGAGCAAATGACCCCTGCAGGTTTCCTCCCATGCTCCACCCTTTAAGACCAGGTCCCATGGGGACCCTCAAGCCGTGTGAGGTTGCTCCCTATAACGAGCCCCCTGTTTTGAGATTTGGATAAATTGCAGCAGAGGGGCGGACGCTGGAAGGTTCTGCTCCAAGTCACATCCTATTTGCAGAAAGAAGAAGAGCAATTAAGAGTTTTCTGTAGTGGACAAGGAGCAGTCTGGGGCCCCTGAGGTCCCCCACCCACTCTATGACTCATCGGCTTTGACTCAGAATCAGATGGTTGGAGCTGGACCATCACTGGACAGATGCTGTCATTTCAGCTTTATTTAGACTCAACCATCACCGCTGAGAGAGAGGAGGCTAATCCACGCTTTGATTAAAAGATGATCTTAGAATCCCCGAATTGCAATATAACAGACCTGCTGTGAAAATATAAGAGGCATTTATCTCAGCTACCATTCTCCATGCCCTGGAAATCAGCGCAAAGCTTTTTATCCCCCAAGATTTTCCTTTCAAGTCCATTCCTCTGTTTTTTTGACTGAAAGGTCTGTTGTTATGAGGACAATGATCCACTAGGGGCTGTGCTTACCCTGTAAAGGCAATATGAGCTCAACCAGCATGAGGAGAAGAAAGAAGAGTTGACAGCAAACTAAATATTATGACCCTTGCTGTAATAGAAGATAGAGCTAAAAGAGATCATTAACAATATATGAAAACAAAATGCTTAACAATGCCTTTAAATCGCTGCACTCTCAAAGCACTGATAAGTGTAGTTGAACAGTGACAGAGGAAAGTTCATCAATTATGGATATTACATTTAGTAATATGCATACTTTAGAAATGGAGCACACTTCCTTTCATACTCACTAAGCCTGCCGTGCTTCTACAGGGGCAGGCAGAGACCTCCAGGGGCCTGTAAGCTGGATGCTCACATAACGCTGGAAACACTGTCTTTGCCAAGCGATGCCTCCTGAGGGCCTTAAGGGAACGTACATGGAGCTGGCAATGTGTGTGTGTGTGTGTGTGTGTGTGTGTGTGTGTGTGTGTGTGTGTGTGTGTGTGTGTGTGCGTAAAACAAACCCAACAGCTGAATGGAAAAGCGTGACACTGCTGTGGGCTCTCATCACCATTCAAACCAGTCAGATTCTACTGGTGTAGCACGGCGTTGTAGTCACAACAGGGGAGATGTCACAATTAGCTAAGGAGACACTGAAACATGTCATACTGTTTCTGGGAGGAGAACCAACAAGACGTGCGTCATGAGCATAAACACCACAGTGTGTGGTTGTGTTCCGTTCATTTAATCTTCCATCTGAATGACAACTGTGGCTAAGAGGAAAGTGAGTCAAATGACAGATATGGGGGAACTTTCTGTGAATTTTACACACATATTACATATTCTTACATCAATATGTTTAGTCGTTTAAGTCTTTCAACACCAGGAATTGGCAAAGTAATAATATGTGAATATAACCAATGGGGATTTCAGCTGCAAGTACCGAGTATTATCATTATCAATAAATCTGCCGATTATCTTCTCAAATCATTGATTTATCCTTCGGTCTACAGAATGTAAGTTTAGTGAAAAACACCCATCGTGAGTGTGACTCAAGTCTGATCAAGACTCAAAGAAATTCAGCTCAATTAGTTGATTAATGGAATGGTTGAGTACAGGACAAGAAGAAGAATGAAACATCTTTGGGTTTTGGACTGTTTGTCAGACAACTTGCAATTTAAAGGCGAGAAGCTGGAACCAGTAAAATTTTCGCTTAAAAAATGTATTTAAGTGACTGACTGATTGTCAGAATGGTTGAGATGAATTTTCCGTCAGTGCACTACTATTCTAGTTGTTTCAGCACTAATTTATACAATCAATAACCTATATGTGTTTTTAATTAGTATGAGCATGATTCACTCTGTACTGTGACCTTCAGGACTCGTTTAACTGGCAGGCAGTTTCTGAAGCCAAACCTCTCCAGCAGGAGTCCTGAAGCCCACTGTGACAGCACGCCTCCCATCTCACCTTACACACCCTTCATGTAAACAAACTGCTGCTGAGTGTGAAGTCAAACACATACCTGATCAACGCTAAGTGAAACACTGACCCCCCCAGCTTTTTCTTCCTCTTTAATTTCTGCATGGAATCTCTTATTCATCTGTTTCATTTCAGCCCTCTATCTCTCTACTTCCTGTCTTCTCTCTCTCCCTTGCTGTCTGAGTGCCTGATCATCTTTTTCTGTCTCCTATGCAGGACGGGGAGTTTCCGCTCCATGACGCCACTCTGGCTACTGGCTGTTGGGCTCCTCTCCCAGGATGGGTGCTGGGACTTGTCCTACATGACAGACAGATTTACATCGATCGAGACCTTTCAGCTTTCCCAAAATTGATTGGTCACAGTTGGTGCTGCAACTTCTGTCACATGACACACACTGGCACAAGAAGCGTTTTCCCATTACAATAATTGGGAAAGGAGCGCCTGTTTTTTCGGAAAGTCAGCTGACTAGAAAGGAAATCTCGGACATGCATGCTGTAAACTGGTTCGGCTGGAGAGAGACTCTTACGTGCGAGCTCTGTGGGCCCAAAAACACGAAAATATGAGAAATCTGTGGAGTTTTTTTTTTGGCAGATGCTCCGATTGAGCAACTTTCACAGGGATGACAGAGCGCCATCTTTGAACGCAGTCAGCAGCCAGTCCTCTTCAGCACATGCATGGTCTCACCCATTGCATGTCCTGTTTCCTATCCCTGTTAATCTCTTGGCTAAAACAATTTAGGAAAAAAAAACAAGCCGACCATGAACAGATACTCATGACATCAAACCATCTGAGAAGCGATTTGTGGAAGCAGTTTGACTTCGACACCATAGATGGAAAAAACATGGATAAAGGTGGGGCTGTGAGCTGAGGGGAAAGATGAAAATGAAAGGATGCTATTTAAACAACCAACACATCCTCAGAACTAAGTAGGTTAAATTCCCATTGACTCCAAAATCAACTTATGTTACTGTTTAAATGTACCAGCGATAAGCGAGTCCTCGTCCTCACATCATTAAAATTGTGAAATGTTAGTCTGATTAGGTGTAGGCATGAAAACTACTTGGTTAGATTTAGGAAAAGATCATGGATTAAATTAAGTACATTACTGTGAAGTAACAAAATAGGACAACAATGACTTTTGGTGTCACACAGGACATGAACAGCGGCCCCCTGGGTGAAAGTCCTGTGTTTGTTTGACCCATCCATCCAACCCAGCACGCGGACTTTCTTGCTCTTTATACTACGTCACCTCACTTTGCTCCTGTCATAATTACAACGGCCACTATCGGTTGCCACAATGCAATACAATACAAGCGCATATATGGTAATGGTCGAAATAACCTGCTTGCAGACACATGTGGCAGTTTTTCTGATGAGGACAGGCTACTACAACATATATTAGGATTACGTGTGGGCTCAAAATGATCTGAACAAATGCTGTGGTAGTTCCAATTAGTTCGACCTTGACTCAACCAGAAATATGGGAGATCGATTCTGTGTCTGGACTCAAGACTAAGGATGTTAGCATCACATGCATTGGCTTCATACTGAAAATACCCTTCACACTTTCTGCAGTGTGTGTATTTCTTGATTTATTTGTCTTCTTGTCAGACACTCTGTAAACTCCAGATGATAAGAAGCTCTCATCTGCCTAAATGTGATATACTGTAAAGTTGTAGTAGCAGCTCTGCAGTGCAACATTGTCCTTGGCCAAAAGTACACAACACACTTCAACTAATAAATGCACATATCACATTTATGATCATCAGTCCTGGCCTTCAGCTATGAATTCATGGCATGAAGTAAAAGCCAAGATGAATGATGTATACTGGAGGTCATGACTTTCCAACCCCCCCAAGTCAGCCTCCCCGGTTCTGTTACACATCAAATGTGTGTGTGTGTGTGTGTGTGTGTGTGTGTGTGTGTGTGTGTGTGTGTGTCCTGCCTTAACTATGATAACAGCTGTAACAACTTCATGAGAGAAAGGTAAAATGTTGCACACTGGTTCATTCTGCACAAATGCACTACTCAAACATTTCAAACACAAGCTCGAGCAGACGAAAGGTTGCTGGAGAGCAGCTGGAGCCCGGCCATGCTTTATTTCCCGACACAACGGAGTTCAACTGTGTCAAAGTGCAGCAAGAGTAGTACAGGAAGGCCAGAATTAGCAGTAATTCGAACTTTGAGATAAGACAACAAACAACGCACAGTTTTTCCAGGGCTGTCACCTGACCTGTGGTCAGAGAGGGAGCAGGCACACCCCTCAGAGACCCAGCGGTCAATGGACACATGAACGCACAAGAGTCCCTGTTTAGTTTTACAGCAGCTTATCATCTCAGAAGCTGGTTTATCTATGAACCAAATCATGCCTTTTATGTAACGCCAGCTTGTGTAACCCTTTTTGGTGAAACGGTAGAGCCATCCACACCATTTAGGGTAGTTTTTAACTAACTGCATCTTGTGTCAAAGCCGAAGAGAATATGTCTGTGGAAGGTATTTGGAGTGGCTAACAAGATTTACTCCTCCATCTTTGGTACCTCAGACCAAAAGAGATTAAGTGATCTGCTAACAGAGTAGTTATTTCATGTGGCATGTTTGTAGTCCCTGAGAGGGTGTGTGTGTGTGTGCGTGTGTGTGTGGAAAGAGTAGTGAGAAACTTAGAATGTCAGCGTGTGTGCACCACATCCCCCCGGTTGTCAGCTGCGTGGGGTGACCTGCTGTGACATTCTTGGCCAGCGTGGTGACTGTCACACTGGCCGGCACCAGTTGCCCTAAATACCAGTGACCAGCAATAAACTCATTGCCTTTCAGCGTCAGGAAATGACACGGCTGACTAAGAAATAGACTTACACTCATCCATGCACGCTTGCTTTCATCATTACCTGCTAATACACATTACCCCTTCTCAGATCATGTGCGAAGGGGTATTTCCATTATTGCTGTAGAATGGAGCAACCCTAAAGACTAAATTAAATCCTGTTGGCAATGAAATATTTCCACTTGCTCTGGCTTCCAGAATCTGGACAGTATTCAACGTGAATAAAATTACCCCCGCTATCAAAAAGTTGTTGTCTTCCCTCAACAGAGTGGTCCTTCACAGTGGACACAGAGATTTCTATTAATTCAAGCCACAGTGGAACAGATGGTACTTCAATTATTGTAAAAGTATGTCAAACAGCTCGTACCCTGTCAGCTTTCAAAGAATTTTCCTGGTTGTCTGCTTTCTTTCATACTGTCTATGAAAATTGGTCTGTCTTTACAGCGCAAGATGGATTCAGCGCCTCCCGCCATGCTCTACACTGTCACCGTTTCCAAAATAAGGACATTGGACAGAGCTAAATTCAAGGTCACTTTGAGCGCTTTTGAATAAAGATAAAAGAGCGGCTTTTGTTTAAGGTCATGCCTTTTCAACCCCTAACACCAAACTTCTACAGGGCGCAGTCTGAGGAAAAGACCAAACACCTGTCAATGTGCAGTGAATATAACACCTGCAGTGACAAAGTTTGGGACATTCCGGTGCTTAAATTCAGACAGAAGACGTTTTAGAGACTGAAGAGACTATACTGAGATTAACGCTCTGCATGGACTTTCTCCTCAAGTTGCACATTTTGGGACACACACAGGCATTTCTTTGCCTTTCTGGTAATATACATCTGGCGTCATCCCCTTATCTGCCACTGTTTCATTTCATTCATGCACACACATTCAGGCCAGTTTTAAAGATCATCTGAGAAGGGAGGGTTGGGAAATGAGGGGGAGGGAATGTTCTCTGAGCTTTGGAGGTGGTACTTTTTAAAAGACCTTTCCATCTACAGTAGTATGATGCAGCAGTGGTGTGCATGTGAGCGTGCGTGTGTGTGTGTATGTGTGTAGATGTTTTTGTTTTCCCTGTTAAGTTTTCATAGCTCATCAGAGCCTAGAAGCTACAATGCCAGACTAATATTCAACTTAATAAAGCATCAAAGCCCTGCCCTGCGGTACAAAGCAGTAGAGTCACAGAAAGTCTTTGTCAGACAAAGCCCAGGTGTTAGAACCTCAGTATTTTCCACACAAATGTGTTTTCCGCACTCTTTTTTCCTCTAAAACCACAAAGCCATGTGTTTCATCCCTTGTAAAAATTCTGGTAGAAACTCTAAATGCTTAAATACCACAGGGCTCCTGGTTTGTGTGAAGAGAGCAGCAGTGAGGCTCAAGGCACAAGTCCAACTCTGGCAGGCTGCAAACTGAAAGGTCTGGTGCCGCAATGTGATGCATGAAGGTACAACGAGCCGACAGCTGCCACTCAATCTGCTGCTTAAGCAGTTCGTTTGCAGTTTAAATTCAAACAAGATGTCAGATTAAATAGGATCATCAGTAGAGTCGGGAGCAGACGCCATCGTGTACAGGACTGCTGTGCAGCACTACACAGTGAGACAGCAGATACCCATCTGTCTGACTCAGCAATGTAAGACATTCAGGCGAGAGCTTGACTTTGACAGGTGGATTCTGAGTTGAAATGGGTTTAAATGTATGTTTGTGAGATCTGTATACATTAGCATCATATTAGCTGGTGAAGGTTAAAGTTGTATATCAATGAGTTGGTGAGCTTGTACGTTTTTTGCACCCTTAAGAGGCAAAGAAGCACAACTTTGTACAAAAATCTACTGCAGGAAACACAAGGAAAGACAGAGGTTACTCTGCACATTTAACCCCAGCTGGATACAGGTGCAGGACAAAAAACAGCACACAGAGGAAAAAGAAAGGAGGTCAGCGCACTGAAATTTCCAAGCTCCTGCAAGGTGTTTGTCAGGCTTCATCTAGTCTTCCTTTCCCCTCTTCCAAGAAAAGAAAAGCGGTCAGACGATCAGACAGGTTGAAAACACGTCAGTTTTGCCAAATTACGTAGGCGAAAACAAAAATGAACAGACCCAAAATGTTGTTAACAAACCCTCACTGCAGGAGAAGAACAGCAGGCCAAAGTTGAGCCAGGATATACTGTAGGCCTGTCAGCTGCAGAGACAGTTTGTTTAAAGCCCGTATGATCGTCTTACTGCTCATGTTTCTTGCCCCATCTGATTTCTTTTTGTAGCGATTTGCCTGCATTCCCAGACTTCAGCAATTAACTTGGTGTGTGGAATGTGAATATTACCCGGGGGGGTGGGTGGGGGGGGGGGGGCTAGAAAAGCAGTGCCAAAGAAACAGGGATTACTCTTTAATTGATATTCACTTCCAATCAGTGGAAACACAGCCATAAGTTTGTGAACCACCAAATTTCCCATAGAAAGTCATTAATATGAACTCCAATAGAATAAAAATCAGGTTTAGTGATGTTGCATCTCTGTATATACTGTATATGTACCTCAGTACATGTATCACTTAAAGCACACCTCAGCATCCACCCTTCACTCCCTGTCTCTTGTAAAAATTCTCCATGCCTTCCTTTTATTCACCTCCTCTCTCACACACACACATTTCCTCACTTACACACTAACAGTCATAAAACACCAGGGATTCAGACGTAAAAGAACAGCAAGCTTCTGTTCGGACAGGAAGGCCGACAGATTCAGGGAGCATCCCTCCAGAGCTTTTCTCTCTCCCATATAAGGCTCGATAGGAATCCCGGCATAGTTGCGCTTATCAAGTTCTGTCCCAGAGTAACCTTTGACTTGAGCTGTGTGTCCGCACTGATCTATCTCAGGCAGCAGGATGCTGACACACATGAAAGAAAGAAAATGACCAGAAAAAAGGAACAACCCAACGTCCTTTTGGCTGCAGAAAACTGGCTGAATGGGACAAAGCTAAGCACTTTGTGATCCTCACACACACACACTCACAGACACACCCTGCATGAGTTTAATGTGAAGCTTCATTTCAGTTGGTGTATCTAACAAAAATACAGTAACAGAAAAGTTCCATTACTGGGATTTTCCTGCTTGGTTTGCATGGCGAGTAACTGACAGATTTAGCTTTGAAAAGGGCACCGTTTGGCTGCACTGTAGTTAGGGGAAATGTCCTAAAATGTCTGTGCAACTGTATATAGACATGCACACCAAATCCACAGAGTTTCTACCAACGGCCTACTTTCCATGAGCGTTTCACCTGGCAATGACGTCTGTGTATGGCTGACCTCAATGTGAATTCAGCACTGTGTTTGGAGTAGTAGTGGCCAAAGTGGGCTGCAGCGAAAGAGCAGCTTACTGCAGTGGGAGAAGGAAAATAAACTGAACACATTTATTGATTTTACTGGCACATAAAGTTGCGTCTAACTATTGTCGCATTTATTTAACTTTCTTAAGATTGTGTCATATGTATTAGATGGCACATTACCTTTTAGCTACACTAGCGGTAAGTCGCTCAGTCTGACTAAATTATCCCAGAAACTTTAAAACCTTCAAAACTGATTGCATCTCTGCTAGCCTCAACTGTGCTTTGTGTTTAGCAATGATCAGCATATGTTAGCATGCTATCACACTAAACTATAGATGGTGGAAAACAAATTCTAGCATGGACACCAACCTGACAGTTGGTGAAGATGCAAATGCACCATAGAGGAGGCAGAGATAACCCTACTCTTCAGGTGAAGGAAATAGACCAAAAATGCAGCACAGCCACAAGACAGGTTGAATGTGAGACATGACTCCGGTCATGTGACTCTATCATAACTATGGCTATGATAACCATACACTGGTAATCTAGATTAGTTCTATTATGTGGATCTGTTTATAATCATATATGAGAGGGAATGACCACATAGGTGCTGGCAGTCAGCCAGCATAAGACTCTGAAATACATGAGAAAAGATGGCAAAAGCAAAGATGTCATCCGCAATTCTTCGATATCCGTCACTGCTCTGGAAGCTACTATAATATTTCTAATTCATGTCATTTTCATAGTGGCAGGACAGGAAAGGAAAAGACCTCACTGGCATCAGTGCCAAGTTCTGCCCAGTCACAAGTGTGTGATGGGGAAACCCAGCCTGCGTTCAGCAGCTTCAAAGAGACACAACACTACCAGTAGGTTTTAAAATATACGTTACTTAAGCACGCAAACACTCCTAAAGAGTTCATTCATTCACAAATCCGCTTGACAAATCGCTCCCCGCACCACTTCTTACCTCACACAAGGACACATACTGTGAATACAATCCATGGCAGTCATTCATAATTCTAGCTACGCTGTATGTCTATATTTGGGTAAAGGGTGTTGTGATGATAGAAGCTGTCAAAATCATTAATATGCTTACCACTATAGAGCAAAAACAAGGCCAGATCATTACAGTTTCTATTCTTGTCAGCCACATGTTTCTGTTATGCTCATCAAAGCTGGGCTTAGTTTAATAATTCACAAATGTTTAATTTTTTCTCCAGCCAAGAAGAAACTGGAATTCAAATTACCCTGAGCAGACAATCAAGTTTGCCAAAAATAACTATTTAATTGGCCAGCTAACATGGCCACGGCTATATATAGGGGTTATTTTAAGCCCTGCAGGGCATAGGACGGGGCTTTGCAGGACACACACCAGTGCAAAATATGGATTCCAGCCGTGTCTGTGCACCCTCAGCAGTCCACCTGACATGAACAGGGCAATCCCCCGCTCAGGCCGCCCAGTAACATCAGCATCAGCTGCTCGCACAAATTGCATTAGAGGACAGTGGGAAGACAGCCAGGCATTTACCGCCCAGCCGGCTACAACTTAGAGGAGGGAATGAGACAGCAGTGAGTAACATTAGAAAGAGCAGACTGACTGATTGATTTTAATTGTATTTTATCCCAATTAGAAAATATTCTCCAAACTTGACTGAAACATGCCGCGGTAAGCAAATATTTCCAAAAATGAATGAAGTTGATAAGTTACAAGTTACAAGAACATTAAATGTATTGTTATCAATTTGTTGTTGTTCAATTCAGTGCATAAAAAGAGACATACGGTGACACCACAGAGAGCGAGGATGAATAAGCAGCAACATCCTCTTTGCTTCTGTTAAACAATGGCATTTAAAGAAAGTATGGAAACACCAATTACGCCAATGAGGGGACAGTCACTTTCCCTTTAAGTTAGAATGGGCTAACAGCTCCCTGATAGGCAAACACCCACACCTGGAAGTCATGTGCTGTATCTAGAAGGCATCGCTGATTACACACGCAAATGATTTCCCTACATGGCAACATGATGAAGATACCATGAGATGACTTTCTGTCATCCAGTAAAGGTTTTACATAATATCAGCTTGTGGTTGCAGCCTGTGTGGAGGTGTAGCCATCCTAACGTTTCCTCACCTGCAAACAGAGGTCATTTTAAAGTGGATCACTTCGGTCCTCACACTGTGACAAATATCCACCCTAACAGGTCTTGATCCAACACGTAGGTCTTGGATGACAAATATCTTGAAACATAAAAAAATATTTGTGATTGGCCTCGGTCTGTCTTTGTTTCAAGACAAAACTAGGGCAGTATGTGGAGAATATGGACAAGGTCGGGTGCTGAGGAAGGTTTGCTGATATTCTGCACGGATACAGATGGCACATTCGTGCTGCTGGGTACCTTGAGAATGTTTACGAACCAAATACTTTCCATTGCCAAGCATCGGTAGGTATATCTACACACACATCTATACAACCGCACTGCATGTCGTAAATTATGATGTATGCTGAGACCTTCAGAGTACCAGCAGTAAGAACAAGGCTCAAAGGTTTACAAGTCTTCCTACAGCGTTTGACAGAAATGTAGCGGCTGTTACCCTATGTGTCATACTTTAGTGGGATTCTGCGGTATGTCGCAAACATATCTAGAAACATATTTTTAAGAAAGTGAGAGGGAATATACCAACTCTCTGATTGGCTGTGTCATCAGTGTGCCTTAATAAGGAGAGCAGGTCCTCAGAGGAGCCCAGACGCTGTCGAAGAAGGAACACAGAGGAACGTCTGGAACATAAACACCTGCCACAGAGCCCCTGCTTCCCATTACCTCCAGTTAGAGAAACAGCACTACAAACACCAAGATCTGACACACACACACTGACAAACAGCACTGCGCTTACTTCTAAATGCAGTCCAATGTTGTTGCCATTAAATTTAATTTGATACCATTGTTGATAGGACCAGTTGTTGCCCTTTTCCCATTCGCTGGCATGTTCTATACTTCTAAATACATGTGAAAGTTCCCTTTTCTGTCAGTCCATTCCACTCTTTTCAAAATGCTGTTGCCAAAAACCCCTAAACACTCTAGCTCTATTTGCACTTGATATCAAGCGCCCTCCCTCTTGTGTCACTAAGCAATCTACCCTTTGTCCTGTGAATTTCTGACCAAATGCAACCCAGTGACACACAATGGAGAGGCCAGAGGAGGCCGCCTGTTTGGCAGTGGTGCTGTTTAAAATTGACGTACTCATGGTTCACAGGCGTTAAAAATGCAGCGCAGAGCAGCATTTAAAAAAAAAAAGGATATGAGATGTCCACACAAATAGACCCTCTGACAAGAAAAACACGCAAACATGCTGAGACACAGAAAATAAGTGACAGTGATTCAGCACAAGCCCAGTCCCTAGCTTCTCACAACCAGAGAGAGATTTTAAAAAAAAAAACTGGGACAATATTTATAGAGGAGCTCTCCCACTTCCTGATGATCTGTTGGAACAGAACAGATAAAACATGCAAGACGAAAAGTGAAAGAATATCACATATGAGACATGGGCAGGAATGAAGCCATGGATGCTGCTGACACCCCCTGACATGAAGAAAGCAAAAGAGACGCGTCACGATGGAGCGGCTCTGCCATGGATGGTTTTGCTTTCACCTGTCTGAACTAACACAACGTCATCTCTCACAACACCATCTTCCTCTGATTCATGTCTGCGGTACATGAAGATTTCCAAAAAAAGTAAACTATGTAGGATAATCCAGCAAAGGCGTGCTGAGCTGCACACTTGAGGGGATAAAGAGATAAAATGAGATGAAGATTTGAGAAGTAAAGCATTAGCTCCCTGCTGTGCATTAATGAATTTCACTGTGGGCTCAGCAGCACCTGTTAATGTCTTCTGTTGTGACACAGGATACAGGAGAACAATCAGCAGAGGGCTCAGACTTCAACTAAACCCCTCTCTCGGTCTCATCGAGGTCAGAGGTCAGCAGAGTGGGTTTGTTGCTACATATCAAAGTGAGGCAGTGCTGTAAATCCGCCGGACTCTCACAGAACACGCTAAGAGAGGCGGCGTGGAGGAGTGACAGCAAACATGTGCGCCAATCAATAAAACACTCAGCAGTCAAGAGATGCAGAGTGCACTGCCTGCCACTCTGCCCCACTCACACACACACACACGTACACAAACACACACACTGCAGCCGGCTTGATCAAAGCCTGCCAAGGTGTGAATGCGAACAGTCACGTGTTTGCACCGGTGCGGAGTCTGAAACACCAACAACAGACAAATGAATAAGACCCTTCCCCTACAAACACACATGCAGACACCTCCTCCATCATCATGTACTCTTACAGCAGCTGTCATCACTGTAACGTGAGTGCAGGCGCCCACCTTTATACTTCTCTCTGACGTTTTCATAAGCCTGGATGAAGTCCTGCTCCTCGGCATTCGGAGGCAGGTAGGCGGGCTCGTACATGGCCATGCCGGCGCTCTCACCCTCTTCTTCTCCTCCTCCTCCTCCTCTCTGCTTCTTCCTCTCCCTTTTAGGTCAGCTTCTTCCTCTCTGTCTCTGTGCGATGGGATGTGTGTCAGGCAGCCTGTGCTGTCCTCTGTCTGCTCTCTCAGCTGTGTGTGAACCCTCCACAGCTCCCAACTTCATTCCACAGCCCAAAACAGCCCCCCCAACCCCTCCACCCCCCTCTCTCCACCTCCTCCTCATCTCTTCCATACCCTCCCATAGCCTGGCTCAGACATACTAATATAAATGTCAGGCCCCTCCTCTTAAAGAAACACAGGCTGGACCAGCAGGCACACACACTCGCAGCCTGCCGCCTGTCAAGCACAAGCACAGCAGCGAGGAGAGCCGAGCAGCAGCGCAACGCTCTCTTGTAACACTTGAGCTGAATTAGACGGTGATGGATAGCAAACAGATTGTGGAAGACCACCGAAGCACACATACAATTCTCTCCCTGTCAGACGAATGGTAACAATTTCAATTCTTGTGTGTGACCTCATAAAATACTCACTCACTTTTTTTCTTTAGCTCTGATCACACGCCTGCATGAAAGCACGTGAGTCAGGTACAATGAGCAGCTCAGAATCCACAAATGGAAGAAGCCCAATGTACTGCACCAATATAATGTTTCTGAGCAACATTTCATTTTTAAATGGATATTTCCAAATGCGTATCATTACCATTATTACAGTTGCTGTTCCATTTCCATTAAAACATGTAATGGTGGAAGACGTGCCTGTATTAAGGAAAGTATGTAAGACATCAATCACACTCTTTAATCAATACTTTGCTGATCAGTTTGACTACTTGAGTTTTTGACTGCACAGCAGTCATCTAATATTAGATTTAGCAGTAAAGTAAAATAGCAAAATGTGGTCCGTCTGATAGATTGTGATGTAAACAGCAGAAGTTTCACACATGTTAAGGTTACAGAGTGAGGTGGCTTCTGTACTCACAGCAGGCATTTCATATATGCCAACATGTTTTTGTGATAGCATTTTGAGGCTTCTGTGCTTCTTGGGCTTGCTGCCCATTAAAGGTCAAGGACAGAGAACCAGTTAATCTCTCACTTCCTGTCATGCTAACTTTGTGAAGTCTGGGTTATCATTATCACTGCGACTAGCTTCCATTTCTCAATGGCACTCCATGTGACATGTTGCAGAGGGCCATACACAAAGCCTCTGAACATGATTTTCTACTAGAGTTCAACAAGTTGTTTTATTTCTAAAAAGTCAGAATACATAAGATACCATGAGATTGTGTGACAACTTTTTTTTTTAGCTCCTGCTGTGTACATCTTTGTCCAATTGTTTTGTAAGTGAGACACTTACATTAATCAAAAACCACCACATCGTTTGTGCTAAATAAATAAATACATATCACCAAAAACCTTCATAATTCAATTCAATACACCTTTATTTGTCCCGCAAGGGGAAATTCCAATTTACAGCAGCATCAGTAAAAGACAGAATTAGGTAAAAAAACAGCAAGTATATACAAAAGAGTGTAATAAAAATAAGCATTATAGTCTCCTACAGTGAGATCAGGGTGAATACTCGGTCATTCCTTAGACTTTATACAGTATTCTGTAATGCCTTCATTAAATCATATCTGAAAAGGAAGCAGCCAGTCACTACAGGACATAATCTCATAACAAAGGAGATGTCTATCCTGTTTGTGCCGCAGTAACACACTTCAGCTGTAGCTCTCAGCCGCTGAGAAAGTTGGTGCCTGCAGCGCAATGAATACATTCAAAGGCAGCTGCAGTGCACATATGCCCTTGATATCCACCAGGAACATCAACTGTTGGGGCAGCCACTGAATATTCAATAGATGACTGGACCAGCCGAGCTGATGACAGTCCAGACCAAAATAAATTACAGGTTAAAAAACAACTATGAGTCAGCTACACATGTTCAGCCTTCACTGGTCATTTAATTAAATTTAGCTGCTTGATTGTTTTGCCAATGCATGATAAATTCACAAGGCGTTTTGATTGATGTCAATGCAAACTGGAGCATTAAAAATGATTAATATCAATGATGTTGGCAAACAGAGATAGGTTCCTGTCAGCTAACAGAGACATAGTGTGCACAGTGGATCCAGCCAGCTCCTCTGTAGTGGAATCTAAAAACTATGTCTTGTTAAAGAGCTTTATCACAGCACAGCTCATAAAAATGATGGGCAAAGTAAAGACGATATCTCCCTGCATTATTTCCATGCTGGTTTGCTTAGGAGTCTGCTGAAGCACAATAGTGGAGATCTGATACAGGAAAAGGAAAATCCCTGCAGCTCTGCCCGACTATCAGACATTTCTTTGGCCAAGGCCAAAATGACATCAGCCAGGACACTTTCCTGAGAGGAAACACGATAAGTCCACTCCAAACTCCCGAGTGTGTGTGTGTGTGTGTGTGTGTGTGTGTGTGTGTGTGTGTGTGTCTATATCTTTACACTCACTCCAACAGGAAGTTTAAGTAGCACAGTTAGACACACATTGAATCAGCATGTTTCCTTTAATTTTTTTCCACACCTTACTCTCCTGATTTCATTGCAGATATATGTCATTTATCCATTTTATTACAGATTTTATAGACGATGAAGATGTTCTTCTTCTGAAAAGGCCAAAATATTTAGAAGTATCCACAAAACACATGTTTTCAATGCTCAGAACACATAGATGGATTCATATGCAGTCAACATAACTTCCTCCTCCTCCTGAGGCAGCAATAAACAGCTAAATGTTTACGTATGCCTGGAAATAGGGAGCGGCACAACAGAGGAATGACGTCAGCATGTTGACTCTGGCTTCTGACATAAAACTGCACACAGCTATAAGGAGATGCCAGAAGTAGTCAGTCATATACTGTAATAATTACATGATTAAG